>NW_014542216.1:82747-182658 GCF_000741045.1 Vigna radiata var. radiata
CCCCTCTAGTCACCTTCCTCCTTGAGTTGGCCTAACCTCTCTTGGAGCCACCAAACACTACACCACCACCACCATATCTCCTAGAGGCTTTGAGCTTCTACACCATCCATACCTTAACTCATCATCATTGGACCATTTACCACCACATTTCCGCACCATTCATCCAAGGAAACACCCTTCCATTGCATCCTTCTAAGCTTTGGCCCAACCTAGCTTAAGGAGGTTGCCATCAATTCTTGAGGAAAAACAGGTTAGTATATTAACTTTTCTTATTTACTTCACTTATTTATCCAATTGCCATGCAAACTTTTTAGCCTACCCTTAACCCAATCCCTTGGTGAAAAGAGCCTATTATTAATTACTGGTTTGCTATCCCTACCCTCCCCTAGTAACCAATAATGCAATGTGAACGGAAGAAAAATACAATTGATCATCCTACCCCTATCCCTAGGTGGTATTAGCATAATCAAGGAATTTCTCACCAGTTCATGACATTACAGTACGTCCCCGTATCAATAAAGACAAACAACGTTTACTGAATGAGTTAAACAATAAAAGCATTAAGCATAAATGAGAACCCAACAATTAATAAACAAGTATATGACAAGCATATGAAATAAATAAGAATTTCGATAAATGAGAGTTTCAAAAGATTATATTGTTCTCCAACAACAAAGGGTTTAGTTCACCATAATCATGGTGAAACTAGATGAAATATGATGAAAGAATGGAAAAGCAAACCCTAGATTGGATAAAAAGGAGCCTAAGCATCCAAGAAATCTCCTCCAAGGTGTGTGGAATGGCTCTAGACGTTTCTCTCTACCAAAAGAATCCCCTTTTGATTCGCACTGGGCTATATATAAGCCCAAAAAGATAACAAAAAGATAACAGAAAGGTTACAGAATCTAGCTAATAAAAACATACAACTGCCCAGGCGCCTAAGTTCACCGCTCAGCAGTTTCCCTCTTGCTGCTTTGACCGCTCAGCGGTTAGTTTTGCCGCTGAGCGGTTTCCCTCTAACCGCTGTGAGCGCTCAGCGGACCATTCTGGCGCCCAGCGGCTTACTTGACCCTTCTTTTCATCATTTTTCTCCTTCTTTCATGGGTCTAAGTCCACCTTACTTCACTTCCATCTTCAATTCACCTTAAAACCCTACAAAACAATGTAAAACAAGCATAATATCTCTAAAACCAACTTTTGACTCTCACAAGACTTAACTAAGTGTTTTACTTGATTTAAAGCTCATTCTAAGCCATAAAGGGCGTGTTTTAATATCAAATTTAAGTATGAAAATAACGGGTTTTAGACCGTTATCAGTATTCCTCATCGAACATTTTACTAAGTTGCTACTAAGGTTATTTTTACTTTTGCTTTTTGTATGTGTCCAAGTGGCAGAGAAGTATTTTGGAAAGCATTTTTTACCTCTACTATTAGGGATTTATGAATAGGTAAGCATTTTTCTTGTTTATTTTTCCTGAGTCCTATTTAGGTGGGTGCGAGTTTTTCATAAGTAGTGATTGAACCCTAGTACCAATAACATGATGTGTATTTTTGCGATTGAATTGTGTTTGAGTGGATGGGTGTTTGATTGAGCATGATGTGTATGTGGTTGCTTTCTTGATCCATTTGTATCCAAGGTTTAATGTTGTTGGCGTTGCCCACAATGTGTTTGATGATATGCTTGTTCGAGATGTAGGGTCTTGGAACACGAAAATTTTGGGGTTTCTTCAGAACGGGAAAGCAACCGGGGCATTGGGTGTTTTAGGTAGGATGAAGGTTGAAGGGGGTGAAGATGGATACAATTACAGTGGCAAATGTGCTTACTGTTTGTGTGCAAGTGAATGATGTTGTTTGTGAGATGTTGGTTCATATTTATAAGTGATAAAGCATGGGTTGGTTAGCAATTTTTTGTTTCCAGTGCTTTGATTAATATGTATATGAAGTTTGGTAGATTGCAAGATGCACAGAGGGTTTTTGATGGCTTGAAAGTGAGAGATATGGTGTCATGGAATTTTATAATAGGTACATATGAGCAGAATGATGAACAAGTTACTGCACTTCATTTTTCGGACTATATAAAGTATAGGTTTAATATATTATTTGGTCCCTACTTTTATGGGTTTGGTTCAAAATGATCCTACCTTTTAAAAAAATTCAATAAGACCCCATATTTCGTTAAAAAATGTTCATTTTGGTCCTTTTCACTGACGCCGTTAAAAATCTAATGGTGCAAACGTCACGTGGCCAAACATGGGTGAGCTGTAAAGTTTTATAAATATGTGTCATTGCACTGTAAATATTTTTTAAAAAAATTAAGATGACGTAAGTTCATCATTTCCTCTTTATCATTCTCCTCTCTAGAACTGTCAAAACGGGTAACCCAGCTCGACCTGGCCCGGCCCACCACGAGTTGGTCACTTAGTGAGCCAACCCAACCCGGCTCATTTATTGGCGAGCCAAAAAAACTTGAACCCGGCCCGACCCACCACGGGTTGGTGGGTAAACGGGTTGGCTCACTAGCCAATTTAATTACATTTTTTTTAAAATAAAAAAAAATACAAACTTTCTGTAATTTAAATTTAAACAATTTTCACTCCCAAAAAATTATGTTAAAGACAATTCAAAATAATAATAAAAAGTACAATATAATCCAAATGTCATTAAAAAACAAACACAAAAAACATACGAATAAGTTTTTTATATTCATCATTTTTTGTTCTTGTTGTAACCCTTGACCCTTGTTCTAGTTGTCTCCAAATTCACTAATAAAGATTTTCCTAATATCAGAACAATTCCGACAATCAATAAAAAAATATTAGTAAAAAAAGAGAACTAGTACTCAACAACATCAAAAAAAAATTAATAGTTTATTCTGTAACATAATTTCCCAAATTCAAAGATATCAAAAAGAGTTTGTTCAAATAATGTATACTCAAATTGTTTAAATAAAATGAACAAAATCTGATACAAGCATGTCAAAACATGAAAAAATCATTTCACGTCTTCAAATCCCTCAGAACAAAAAACAAATTCGCAAACCCCTATTTTTGTCATTATAGGGTTTTTGAAAAAAAAAAAGAAAGAGAAGTGAAAAAACAAAAATGTGGAGAGAAGAAAAAAGGAAGGGTGTTTTACCTGCTCCTTGAAGAATTTCAGTGAAGTGAGGGTGAGAGCACCGTCAAATGAGAGCAAGTATCGTGAGAGTGATTTGTGAGAACAGAGGTTACTTTTTTGGTATACACAGTGAGTGAAGAAAATATTTTAGTTTTTAGGGTTTCATAAATAAAATAATAAATTAAAAAAATAAAATTAGGTAGGTGGGTTGGTGGGCCAACCCGGCTCACCACGGGTTCAACCTGCATGAGCCGGGTCTAAATGAGCCGAGTTGAAATTTGACCCGTTTATAAGTGGATTGTATTTTTCAAACTCAACCCGGCCCGAATCCGTGACGGGCCGGGTTGGCTCGCAGGTTGTAACCCATTTTGACGGCTCTACTCCTCTCACTTTTCTTTCTTTTTATTTTCCTCACCATGCCAAACCGGTGTCGTTTCCTCTTTCTCTCTCACAGTCTTTCATTGACATTGATGCAGAGTTGTATATTGCAGTAGCAGCTTCTGCAAAACTTAACTTGAGAACGAAAAAGAGTAACACCATTTTTTTACAGTACAATCCTAAGTCAAGTCCTGAATCCCTCCTTTTTCTCTGTCATGAGAAAAGCACCCACAACCAAAATCAAAATTTGCGATAAGGATATAATTAATCCTATTATATTTCATTCATGGCATGAATTTTTCTTAACATTTATAAATCATTATTAATGAAGGAGGAGTGTCTCTTACGATTGAAAGCTGATAAATTGTGTGGAAAACTCTTCTCTGGAACTGGTGGTGGTGCTGGTTGACAACCATAGTTCAAGCTACCTAGAGAAGATTGAACTGAGTTTCATTAAACTGGTTTTTAAGCGTTATTTATATAATAACAAAAATTTGTAATTTTTTCTGAGGATTCATTTTAAATTACTCAAAGTAACAGAGAAAAACATTACATTGGGGAATGACACATGGAAGAAAGCTGGTGGCAAATTTATCATCATCTTCATCTTGAGTTCTCGTCTAGCCAGACTCGCATTCACAAATGAAGTTTAATGGGTAACTTGTGTTCACAATGCAGCTTCCTTTCCCACATTCCACTTCTTCATAAACCTTATCTGCAATATTTCATATCCTTATGTAGCCTTGCAGTTTTCATGCATTAGATAGATAAAACAGAATAAGATAAGAGAGAGATGAGTTATGCACCAAGGAAAGAATCAGTAATATTATTATCCCCTTTGGTTGCCAAGGGAAACAGCAGAAAAGGAAACATGATGGCCATGCAGGAACCCATACCACAGAGAGAGAAGAAGAATCAAAGGTTTGAAGGTGTATGATGGAAGAAGGATTTGGGTTTGGTCATTATAAATACAGTAAGAACTAAGAAGCCATATTTGTAACATTAATATTATAAGAGTTACTGTCTTTCCAAAGTTTATCTCTATTTCAGAAATTTTCTGGACTTTTTTTATGATGGCCTTAGCCCAAGAATTTTCGGAAGTTAAAAATCTAACTTTCTTTTTAACAATATTAGGTAGGTAATGAAGCATTTAAACACCCATTGCACATTAAAATCAAAAATTGATATTAACCACATGAAACAAAGGTGGTGGGAACTTATGGGTTGCAAATCCTGTCTTTTGGGCTAAACCTTAACTCGAGTTTTCCATAAAGCTTTGACGCTAATTGCATATGGGAACTCAATTGTTACGTTATAGACATTCGAAGTGAGAATATTCGTTAAATAACTCAAGGAATTCATCACGTCGTTGCCACCATTGTCGGATGGTGACCGGTGAGGAACCGCACCGATCCTCGTGGGTATTGGAGGGAATCTGGCAAGACCCGAGGGCACGGTGGAGCCACTAGCTGGATATCCTCAACGATGGCGGCAGCAGGGGAGGAAGAACGCAAGGTGCCATGGCAGTGAGGTAGGTTTGGGTATGTAGAGTCATTTTAATTTTTTTAAAATATTTACACATTGTAATCTTCAAATGTGCCACATATTTATAAAACTTTACAACTCATCCAAGTTTGACCACGGTGGCATTTGCACCGTTAAATTTTTAACGGCGTCAGCGAAAAGGACCGAAATGAAATTTTTTAACGAAATATGGGACCTTAGTGAACTTTTTTAAAAGGTAGGATCATTTTGAACTAAACCCATAAAAGTAGGGACCAAAAGATGTATTAAACCTAAAATATATTAGGGTATCCAACGGGGTACCTATTAATTGAAAAAACTCCATGTTTATACAAGTATCTAGCTATTAGCGAGAAGTGAATAGGTAATGCTCCCACTGTTGTCATCTCTCATCATATAACAAGTCATCATGTTCCTTATACCATTGATATTTATATGATGTTAGAAAAAAAAATCACAAAAAATAAAATTTAATTGAAAAAAATTAAAATTAAATTAAACAAATTTAACTGAAACTAAATTAGTATTTAAGCCATGAAATTAATGTAATATAATTTCAACAATATATTTTAAAAAAGGGTTAAATATGTTTTTAGTCCCTATACTTTGAGGCGATTTTGGTTTTAGTCACTCTTTCAAACTAAAGTACAATTTAGTCCTTCAATTTTATAAAACTCTGATTTTAGTCCTTTTTACCAAGTTTTTTTTTTAACTTTATTTGTTGTTTAAAGCATGTTTCATTATAGCATTTGGATTGTTTACACTGTTTGACACATTTTTTCTTCAATGTTAATTGAGAAACGGGTTTGAAACAACAAATAAAGTTAAAAAAATTTGGTGAAAAAGACTAAAACCAGAGTTTTCTAAGGTTGAAGGACTAAATTGTACCTTAGTTTAAAAGAGGTACTACAACCAAAATCGTCCCAAAATATAAGAATTAAAAACATATTTAACCCTTTAAAAAATTAATAAAATGTCATTTTGTTTTGAAATTCTTTTTCAAGTTTTGGTGCTCCATTTGCACCTCCCAGCCGCTGCACCATACTCAGTGCGTCTCTCTCTCTCTTTTAAGTCGCATACTGAAATCTTCCAACTCCACCATGTTCGGCTCCGCGCGAATCTTCTCCGACGTCGCTCTCCGCCTCCGCCAAAACCTAATGGTAAATTCTCCTTCCGCTCAATTCGCCTTCGCCATGGGCTTTGTCGAACATTCTAGAGCTTCACGTTGTCCTTTTCTCTTCTGTTTTGCAGCTTCGCGGTGTGCGCGTGCAGAACATCAACATCGGAGGCGGTATGGGAGGCGAGATCCCCGACAACAAGCGTCTGGAGTACGCTCTCCAGCACCTGCACGGAATAGGGCGCTCGAAAGCTCACCACATCGTCTGCGAACTCGGCGTTGAGAACAAATTTGTCAAGGACCTAAGCAAGAGGGAACTCTATTCCATTCGCGAGTTGCTCTCCAAGTACTTGATTGGAAACGATTTGGTACTTTCTTCCCACCATTTACACACCTCTTTGCATAAATTACTCTATGTTTTTTACAAAAATACCAAAAAAAAGAAAGAGCAAATTGAACCTAAATTTCGTGACTGGCCAAAACTCCTATTCTTCTTTATCGTATGCAGCAGCGTTGTGTGCAATCTCCTTTACTGGGTACATTAGTACACCCTGTAATGTAAGTGTGATAAACCAGAATATATATGTTTCTTCTTCTGAATTATCACTATGTCTCCGTGAGAACAGGACCAATACTCACACGCATCTCACCAACACTCTCACACACCCACAGCAAAGACACTCACTCACAACACCAAATATGGAAATTGTAGACGAATTACAGAAAACTAGAGATTATTCACTCACAAAGACCAAAAAACCCTATATATATTTCTGGTTTACGACAGACTCAACCATAATTATTAACTAACAGAAATTCTGTATACAAAAACATTATTATAATAAGTTTTTTTGAAAAAACTAAGGAAGGATAGTGTAACGAGTAAATGGTCTATTAGGGGTGTCAGTATAATCTTTTTCAGATGATTATGGACAGTTAGGGATGGAAAAAGGAGGGGGTGGCAGTAGAAATTAGACAAAATTTTTGGGTCAGTCTAATTCACTCAAAGCAGAATGAATCAAACTTTTCTCGTTGGTGAAAATCAACGAATGTTTATCGGTTTTCATCGGTTTTCAGAGAAGTCGGATGAAGAGCTTCTATAAAATGTGTAGTTTATAATTTGGTTGTAACTTATAAAATAGGTTTAGTTTATTTTTACCTTCTCATTTTGTACTTGTATGTGTTTAAAGAGAATTTTTTATCTGAATAGGCTGGTTTGTTTCGTCATGTGTATGTGTGTTTCAGAAAAAGTGCGTTGAGAGAGATGTGGTAAGGTTGGTGGGCATTCAGTGCTATCGAGGGATCAGGCATGTGGATAACTTACCCTGCCGTGGACAGAGGACTCATACGAATGCACGCACTAGGAGGAGCCGGAAAACTTTCTCTGGATCGAGATAGGTACCGCTTGAGAAACATGAGTCTGAGATGATGAAATAAGTTTTGTTAGAGACTTAGCTGGTTTAAGTGAAATCAATGTTGTGA
This sequence comes from Vigna radiata var. radiata, assembly GCF_000741045.1. Lineage (NCBI taxonomy): Eukaryota > Viridiplantae > Streptophyta > Magnoliopsida > Fabales > Fabaceae > Vigna > Vigna radiata. The sequence continues at coordinate 90,363 of NW_014542216.1, forward strand.
TTTACATGTTCAATATGCCTTTGGCGGGTTCATCTTTTCTTTGAAAGAGCTTTAATGGTCTTATTCTGCATTTTGGTGAGTTTCTTGTCTTGTCTTGGTTCATTGGCTAGCAAATGTGCTTTTTTATTTGAAATTTTTTAATCGTTTATGCTGGGCAAGGTTTAAATTGTGTTTGTAGCTTTGTTGCAGTGCAAAATTTGAAATAAATGTAAGTGATGCCATTGCAATTGTGGTCTCCCAGAAGTTATCGATATCCAGAAAGCCTTAGGACTGAAATTTTGTGGTTGCAAATTATTTATAAAGCCTTAACGTTGGTGTTACTGATGTGATCACTTTAAGGGTTGTGGATCAGCTGAGAGTGGAATTTGTAGTTGGTTATTGCCTTAATTCCTAATTTGATTATTTAATTTTATTCAAATTTTCCAAAAGACCTCTAGCTATTGATTTTTCCAATTTAATTCTTTAGTTTATTAAAAACATCTAATTTGGTTATTTTGACTGTTTGTTGATCCTTTAATTTTTAACCAACCATATCCTACTTCTCCTTAGTTTTATTTTTCTTATTCATGGTGAAACAGGAAACTAGCGACAGCCAAATTAAGAAAAGAACCAAATTTGATGTTTTTAAAGAATTAAAGGACTAAATTAATGTCTTTAAAAAAATTAAAAGTCTAAATTGAACAAATTAATAACCAGAAGTGTTTTTTAAAGTTCGAATGAAATTAAAGGATTGAATTAGGAATTAAGCTTGCTTATTATAACCAACTTTCCTCTAGCATGTTGTTGGCGATTGATACACTTTCTTTTTCTTCGTGGCTCATTAGTATGCCATCCACTGTCATCTGCTTGTGCACCTATCAATGTTTTTTCCAATTTTCTCTACCAAAAATACTGTATACTTTGTCTGAGATGGAAAGGAGAAAGTAGAAAATAAGTGAAAAAGAAAGAAAGAAAAAATTAAAAGTGAAGTTATTTCTAACCTGTTTTCTTTACTAATGTGTTTTTTTTCTGTGTGATTTTTAAACCAATTTATTAAGAAAAATGAGTAGGAAGTGATGTAATCACATAGAATAAAATTATGTATAAAACATGTTAGCAACTTTGTTAACTATTAATTGGATAAAAAACTATAAGAACACAACATTTTAGAATAAAACAATTGTCTAAACTATATTCTTGCTAAAGATGAAGTTACTTAATAATATTTTTACTTAAGTCATTGGACACATTTTAATACCATAAAATGGACATGCAAGGTGGTGAATCAATATTTAATAATAATAAATATAAATACTTAACTAAAAAACTATATTACACACAACAATTTATAATTAAATGGTATCATGAATTTCTTATTAGGTAGATTTCATTTTTAATCTTTTAAAGAGTTTGATTAATTTTTTAATATTCTTTAAATGAATAAAATAATTTGTTTAATCATCTCTAATAAGTTTAACACAAAATGATAGTTTCTTAAATCCAATAATTATTTATAATGTGTGATTTTTAACGAATATAGTAAAATAAATTCTTATTCAAAATGCGTTGTGACTTTAGTTTGGTAGTTTATCAAAATAGATAGAGTGAGATTGAAATTTTTAATTCATTAATCTGTTTTAACCTGGTTTGCTTAATTTGCAAATTGGCGAATCAAAGACGAACTAAGAAAAAGACATTTTGATGTAGGAAAAAGAAAATTTGACATTGTTTTTTTTATAATATTTTCATATAGTATATATGTCATTAGTTCATTACATCTTCTTAATAATTCATTATTTATTTATTAATATATTAACATGTTCTAAATTTAATGAAAAAATAACACATATTTTCAAAATATTGTCAAAAAATATGTATTAACATATCAATATCAAGGAGATAGGGATGAAAAAATAAGTCATACCCCTTTTGTTCCTACCTACTTTTAACTTGCTAAAAGTGATTTGAGTTAAATTGACTCAGCACCAAAAAACGAGTAAAAAATTGTAATCAAGCATTTTAAGAGGTAAACTTTAAGTCTAATTCAACCTCACAAAATAGAAGGATGTCTGCACCCAAATAAATATTCTAAATTAACCATATATACTCTAAATTAATCTTATCTCTAAATTAATTTAGAATATATATATTTGGATGTAGACATCAGTAGATTTTATGGAGGTTGAATTAGGTTTAAAATCTGCCTTTTATTATACTAGATTATGAATTTTTTCTTGTTTTTTAGTGTTGGGTCAATTTAACTTAACTCACTATTAACAAATTAAAAGTAAGTCAGAACAAAATAGTCTGACTTATTTTTTTCATTCGTACCTTGATATTGATATGTTAACACATATTTTTTATAATATTTTGAAAATATATGTTATTTTTTCATTAAATTTAGAACATGTTAACATAATAATAAATAAATGATGAATAATAATAAATAAATGATGAATTAATAAGAAGATGTAATTAACTAATGACATATATACTATATCAAAATATTATAAAAAAATAATTAAAAAATTCCTGTATCAAAATTTCTTTTTCTTATCTCTATCACGCATAAGTACTTATGTGAACAACTTTTAATAATTTTAAACTCTTAGAAATTATTTCACTAAAAGAAACTTCTCTGAAGTTATTTATACTTTTAAAAGACACACTTTCAAAGAAATATTTTTAAATAAGAAATCAACATTTCTTTTTAATATTAACCTAAAAAGCATGAGAACAAAATTTATTTTGATTGAACTTAAACACGATTTTAAATTAAATTAAAAAACAAAAGACCAGACCAAATTTAATTAAAAAATTATCTAGCCTAAATGAGAGAAGTATATGTAACAAACAAGTTATGTTTATGGCGAGAGAATATATTTTCATAAATTTATTTCAATAATTAAATAATGTTTTAAGTTATAATTTTGTTAGAAAAAAATGATTTCTTCTTCATTATCATAAGGTTTAATACCTATTTTGGTCCCTCTTTTGGGAGGGTTTGTTCAAAGTGGTCCCTCCTTTTTTCAAAAGTTCACTTCAGTCCTATCTTTTGCAAAAATTGTTCAAGTTGGTCCTTTTGGGTAACAGCGTTAACTTGACTAACGGTAGAGCTATCAGGTGGGTAATGTCTGATGATGTGGCATTGTTAATTGTTTTAAAAAATATATATAATTGTGAAGTGTAAATTATATTAATTAGGGTAAAATAAAGAAATGAATTAGGGGTAATTAAGGTCAGAAGAAGAACTGCGTCTTTCTCCTCGTTCGGCGACAGCGGTGATGGAGATTACGGTTGTGCCAGAGAAAGATCCGGAATTGAGAAACTGAATGGAACATCTTGCCTAATTCTCCACACACTTTCACTATCATTAGACAGAATCAAAACAATATCTCAAGTTCTGTACCAGAATTTTTTGCAAATTTCTCCAATTTGAATGTTTTAAAGCTTAGCAATTGCAGATTGAGTGGCCATTTTCCAAAGGGTATCTTTCATATACAAACTCTTAATGTTCTTTGTATATCAAACAACAAGGATCTTCTTGGAGCTTTGCCAAACTTCCAAGAAGACGCAGTTCTTCTTCACACCATGAATCTCAGTAAAAAATATTTCTCAGGGAAATTACCAAGTTCTATTTCCAATCTAAAGCAGTTGTCTAGGCAGCACTCAACATCTTTGAGTTTGTTAGAAAATGCAAGTAATATTGAATCTTGGCAACGAATTTCACGGTCCATCTTCTGCTTGGCATCTTGGAGGTTAAGAATCTCTTGGAGTTTGGCAACAGCTTCGAATATTTGGGTTTGGAGAACAGTAAAGAGGGAAATTATTTCTTTTACAGTAGACGGAGAAGCGTCAAGAGGTCTAGATGAATTAGACGAGAGGAAAGTTGGAAGGGATCCACGGAAGGCAGTGACCCAAAGAGACCGGTTAGGGGAAACTTCAAAGATTTTGGAAGTTAAGGAAGCCATTTGGAGAAGAAGTGCTTGGGCTCTGGGAAGGGGTGGGAGGAGTGACAGCAGAGCANAAGAAGGGGTTGAAGAGTTGCGGTCTTGGGGTTGCTGGGTCTGTGTAGGAGGGAGCTTTGGAGGGGTGGGATTCGGAATTGAAGGAGAGTTAGGGTTTGCGAGGTGTAAATCGAATTCCAATTACCCTAATTCATTTCTTTATTTTACCCTAATTAATATAATTTACACCTCACAATTATATATATTTTTTAAAACAATTAACAATGTCACATCATCAGACATTATCCACCTGGCAACTCTGCCGTTAGTCAAGTTAACGCCGTTACCCAAAAGGATCAACTTGAACAGTTTTTGCAAAAGATAGGACTAAAGTGAACTTTTGAAAAAAAGGAGGGACCACTTTGAACAAACCCTCCCAAAGAAGGGACCAAAATAGGTATTAAACCTTAGGGTCCCGTTATTTTGACACCCAATTTTTGACACATATTTGACACTGCCACGTGTCAACATCCTATTGGGTAGTCATTTTTTGCTTTTTTTTTTAAATTTGGCTTGCAAAATGGAAAGCTTTTCAGAAACTTTGAATTCCAATTCTACCCCCTTGACTTTTTCATTGGTTTTGTGTGACAGATTGTCTCTCTCCCGTCGTCTCCCAACGTCCTCTCGTCTCCCCTTTTGCGTGCTCTCCATTGCTCTCAAGTGCTCTCTAGTGCTCTGAAATGGCAAGTTCCAGAATGGATCTTCGTTGGACCAAGGTAAATGCCTTCTATCCTCTTTAGGTTTGGGTATTGGGGTTCTTGTGTTTTCTTGCATCTGTTATGGGTTTTGTTGATTTGGTGTGTTATTTGATTTGGTGTGTTTCTTGCCTTCTACCCTCTTGTTATTTGATTTGGTGTGTTATTTTGTTTTGGACAGTTTTGCAATATTGTGAAGGTTTTTCCACCTAACATTTGTCATCCATCAGTTGAGCTGGTGAAGGAAACGCCAAAACATGTCATTCGACTTCCAATGTGGGCATAAAAGGATGACAATGTGGATGTCATCCTCCGCAAATTTGTTCGGCCAACTGACTTACCGTCATCATCATCCACAGAAGCAGACCAACCATCATCATCATCCAAACAAGCAGACAATTAATAGATTAATTTACGTATGCTTTAATTTATGTTTTCTAGTGAAGGGGGAAAATTACTTTAATGGAGTACTGTAATAGTATGTTATCAGCTCTAACATTGGTTATTGGATGATTGTACTTGTATTCAAGTTTCAATGTTGTTATTGGGCACTTTTATAATTTAGTAAGATGTCATGTAATGTTCTTATTGTAATCATTGTTTTGAGATGAATGAATTCAGCACTATTTATTTTGTCAAAGCAATCTACTTTCCTTCAATAAACACCCAAAATGAAACAAAAACAAGTCAAGTTTCCTTCAAAAAACACCCAAAATGACCAATGGTCCCCCACGTTGACATAGGTGGCTCCTTCAGTTCAACAGGATGTCCAAAACTGCATTGTAGCTCGCGTAATCGATTACAAGGCTTTTGTAAACGATTACAGGAGTGCTTTTTGTGGCAGATTACACTAAAACTCACCAAGGTTCATGTCACCACCCTGGGTGGGACCCCTCTACATCATGGGATGTCCCAACCATCACATCAAACCCTACACTCACACTTGCAACAAAAACAAGTCAAGTTTCCTTCAAAAAACACCCAAAATGACTAGTGGTCCCCCACGTTGGCACAGGTGGCTCCTTCAGTTCAACAGGATGTCCAAAACTGCATTATGGCTCGCGTAATCGATTACAAGGCTTTTGTAAACAATTACAAGAGTGCTTTTTGTGGCAGATTACACTAAAACCTGGACATCAATCATCAATCAATAATTATTTCAACATTGTACATAACCAATCTTCAAAATCAATCGTTGTATTGCAATAATCATTTGTACAATGTCTTCAAATATATAAACGATTACAAACAAACTCGCGTTAACGATTACAACATCCTTGTGCATTGAACATAAACAAGGTAGAAATCATATTTCTTATTCATATAACAATCTGTACAATGTGTTTCTATATATTAAAAATACATAGTCTCCATAAACAATAATGTTTCTTACAATGTTCACTACATTTGAACACAGGACAACTATCCTACAACAACCCATACACCGATAACGCATCCAGTAATCTTATGTTTTCGTCGTCCAGGATCCAATCAACTACATATTGCTTTCTAAAAGCAAGCAATTCCTCCTGAAATGAAAACATTGATATTGTCAGATCAACCCAATCGTAAAACAATAATGAAAATCATATTATGACTTACATTCGTATACAGTGGCATACTTTTCCCATCGTATTTTCAATATCATCAATACTTACTTCTCCAGTCCGAAAAATATCATCAATATTTTCATATGACTGTGCCTTATAGCGGAACCAACGCAGCATGCGAGGGAAAATGTCTATGAATTTGATTACCATCCAAGGAAAATCTCTCTACCGCCCAAGCCTACAACATCAATAATATTTTCAGTCACACATATATCAAAATGTATAAAATTCTATTCATTCACTTAAAGAACTACAAAGAATTTTACCTGTAATACCGCGACATTGCCACTTAGACTCAGTGAGCTGCTGATACCTCCACCCATTATTTTTTTCATTCCTTTATTCAAACTATCAACAAGGTGTTTATGTATACCGGTAGCCCAATCATATAAACAAAGACTATCTAGGTCATCTAAGACTTTTGATGGCATGTTAGCAACTATCTTAGACTTCCTAGGAAAGAACAAGACAACCAAACACACAAATATATATAACCTACAAACAACATCAATTTCTGTGGTTTCATCTAAAACAATCACATTAAACATGTCAACCAAGTCTTCCAAAGTTGTGCTTTTGTTATTAAACATTTCTCCAAGCAAACCTTTTATACATTCATCAAACGGGATTTCTAAACCCCCTATACCTAAACCAGTCGTCATGAAAGCATCTAAAACTGTAAAAGGAACCAATTGATGACTCAACCTAAAGCTAACATCATGTCCCTCCCACCTACATACCATAACCTTCAATAACTCACAATTAATCTCCAAAGCCTTACGTAGCCACAAACACCAACGAAACGGTGTCATACCAATTCGTTCCACATGCTATTTTCTCAGTAACCCATTCATTAAGACAATCAAAGATGAATCCACATACATTCGAATCCGCCACTACAAAATATTAAAAATAAAATTTTATTATTTAATATAAAAAATTAAAACTATAAATAATACCTAAAATTTAACTTACCTTTGGGTTACCCGACGCCATTTCAACTGCACAATAAATCATTTCTACATTAGGATTCACAACAAACAAAAACCTAACATTAAACAACAATAACCTACCGTTCCACCTAAAACAACAAACGAACCCTAACCCTAAACACACCCAAAACGCCAAACAAAACTTACGTTGAAAGAGAGGCCGAATGGGAGAATGGTACACGACGCCTTTCGATGCCTTTCGATGACCAATACCACCGCAATGCAGAGATGAACGACACAATGGTAATGAACATAGGACGAATGGGAGAATGGGACAATAGGAGATGACCGAATGGGACAATGGCAAAGTCGAATGGGAGAGATTGTGAATGGGAGAGAACNNTGGTCAGAGAACGAAAGTCTGAAAGTGAAAGATGAAAAATGAAACCNCCAAATTCAATTTTCATTCATTCAATAACATCACAATGCCCATTCTACCCTTCTCAGCTTTTGGAAAAATTAATTTTAAAAGATCAACAGCCATCCAATACAAATTTGACACGTGGACCAGTGTCAAATTTGTGTCAAAGGATGGTGTTAACAAACATTTTCCTAAGGATAATGATACTTTGACACCTAGAATGTGACAAATTTTTGACACGCCACGTGTCACATTCTGGGTGGTTCACATGTTTTAAAAAATAAAATGACAGAACATGGATTGAATGTGTAGTGATAGACCTGGTATCAAGGTACAAATAAGTGGGTAGTTTAGGCTAACTTTTAACACGAGGAGGACATTTTTGAATTTGCGTTACATTGAATCTATGTTTTATCATTTTATTTTTTAAAACATGTGAACCACCCAGAATGTGACACGTGGCGGTATAAAAAATTTGTTACATTCTGAGTGTCAAAGTATCATTATCCTTTTCCTAAACCTTATCATAAATAATTACAACAAAACTAAAATTCACGGTTTAAAAAACTGAAAAAAAATCATATCTTCTAAGATAATAAATTAAATATATCATTAATTTAAAATTTTAAAATATCTCATCTGTTTTTGTTTGGCTTGCAAAACTATCTTGATTCTACAACAGTGTTATCATCAACAATGCTAAAAGCACCTCTGACCCTAAAACCCCCACAGTTTGCAGCCATGGCGGGAGCTACAGGAAGAACCCTCTTCACCTTCACCCTTTCTTCCTCTTCTTCTTATTCTCCCTTCACGCGCTTCCTCGCCAAGCGCGTCCCACTACGCAAACCTCTCCCTCTTCTCCCCCGCTTCCGCCCACTCTGCTCCGTCGCTGCTGCGCCGGAAACCGCCGACGCGAAGCATTCTTTACTGCTCGAGAGGCTCCGGGCGCGGCACCTCAGGGATGCCGCGAGAATCGCCCCCGAACCGAGGAAGAAGGCCAGGGGCGCCGCCGTTGCGGAGGCTGAGAAAGAGAGGGCGAAGAAGGAGAAGAAGGTGGTTGCCAGTTTCGAGGGGTTGGGAGTGAGTGAAGAAGTTATGGCGGCGGTTAGTGAAATGGGGATTGATGTACCCACTGAGATACAGGGAATTGGCATCCCCGCCGTTTTGGAAGAGAAGAGTGTCGTTTTGGGGTCGCATACTGGCTCTGGCAAAACCCTCGCCTACTTGCTTCCTCTTGTTCAGGTGTTGTTCTAAATTCGTTTTGAAAATGGAAATTTGTTAGCTAAGTTCATTTCTAATACGAGTGTTATTTATATTATACTCTCATATAATTTATAATACGTTGGCATTTTTGTTCCAATACAATCCTACACTCCAATAATTTTTTTTGTTTATAATTTAACTTTTCAAAACTTGAAACCATTTTTTTTTAATTCTTGTGAACTAAGCACTGATTGATACCTAGGTCTTCGAATTCATTTCATGTCACATTAGCATGTTCCAATAAGGTGTCATATAAGACACAAATTTTAAGCTTATGACATTGGCTATGAACTGTGCATTGGAGATGATCTAAAAATTTTAAGATAGTAACATGTCCACGTTGTGTACACTTAAGAATATTAGACACTACCTATGCTCCTACGTAAATTTTATGTTAAATGAGTTCCTGAATGTATGAAATTTCAGTCCCAGAAAGAAAGAAAGTTCCCAGTTTGTCCCCAATGTGGAAGAAGTTAGACAATTACATCTTTTTTGGTCTTTTACGGATTAAATTGTCATCTATTTACACATTTAAGAATTAAAATAGACATACATGTACACATTCAAGGACCAAAATTGTCATTCATCTAAGATTTATATGGATGTTTTTTTAATTTTTAATTTTTAAACTTTTAAGAGTTTTCAAGGTATAATATTTTATCTACTATAATATTACGAGGAGGAATATTGATCCTATGAGCATGTTTGGCTGCCTTTTAATAATTTCGGAAGAGTAATTAAAATATATTGAATTGAAAAATAAAAGTAGGAGTGTAAAAAATGTAATGAAGATGAGTAGCTATTTTAGAAAGTAACTTGTAAAATACAGTTCTTTCACCATGGGAATAAGAAGTGAGACAAACATTTGATTTTCATGGGACTTAACAAGAATAAACCACTGCTGGGTTGTTTTTGGCAAAACTTGTATGAAACATGAGTATGTGCTATTCCTTGGTTTACTTAAAAAATTAGTCACTCTTTTTATACCTTGAAATGAGAATAAGATCCCTAGTTCACTATTTGTTTTTTCTATTCGTAAGTTTACTTTCCTTTACCAAACATGAGAATATGTTGTTCCATATAGTTCACTTTCCCGAACATAACTTTTGTTATAATCTTAGAGTGAATAATGTTCGCATAGACTTGTCTTGTACTGTTATTTAGATTTAGCTGAGGCAAACTTGTGTTGACATTTATTGTGGCAGCTGAGACACTGTTAATTTGTTGATGTACCTGTAGTTGCTACGACGGGATGAACAATTGAATGGAATACTGTTGAAGCCCAGGCGTCCGCGAGCTGTTGTATTGTGTCCTACAAGGGAGTTATCTGAGCAGGTTAGCTGCATCTAAGTTGTATAAATCACTCCTATTAAGTTGGATTACATTAATATGAAGTGGGCTTTATAGGTTTTTCGAGTAGCAAAATCAATAAGCCATCATGCCCGATTTAGGTGTACCATGGTAAGTGGTGGTGGCCGGATTAGGCCTCAGGAGGATTCCCTGAACAACCCCATTGATATGGTAGTTGGTACCCCTGGAAGGGTTCTTCAGCATATTGAGGAGGGAAACATGGTGTATGGTGACATCAAATACTTGGTGAGTATCTCACAATTGACAGTTTTTAGTGACAACATTGAGTTTAAGCTTCACTTGCTGATGATGGTCTTTGCTTTGCAGGTATTAGATGAGGCAGACACAATGTTTGATCGGGGTTTTGGTCCTGAAATACGCAAGTTTCTGGGCCCATTAAAAAATCGTGCTTCAAAACCTGATGGCCTTGGTTTTCAGACTATCTTGGTAACTGCAACCATGACAAAGGTGTGTGCGCACCATATTCTTGTTGGCTACACGCAAATTAAATACTAATGGTTTAGAAGATTATTCATAAAATGGGTGCCCTTACATATAAATGTTAGTCCCGTGGTTGTTTTTCACTTTCTTGAATTCTGGACAATACCTATTATATTTAAGTGTGATGCATTTTTCATGATCAATTTTGACAATGAACTTCAGTATTAATTTCTTTGAGTCTTGCAGGCTGTTCAAAAGCTGATTGATGAAGAGTTTCAAGGCATTGTTCATCTGCGCACATCAACATTGCATAAAAAGATTTCTTCTGCTCGTCATGATTTTATTAGACTTTCAGGTTCTGAGAACAAGCTTGAAGCATTAGTGCAGGTATACTTATATATTTTGGCGTGTTTGACATGTGTCAACCAATGGTTGATAATTTTAGTTTGTGTTGGGATGTGCAATCAAGTGGCACCAAGTCTGTTTGGGATTATTTGGTCCTGGTATTAAGTCTCACGCAGGCTGCTTATCTTTCACTTTTGCTAATGAGATATAAGTCTATGCTGTTATTATTTAGTGTTAGGACTTGATAGTACCAACTAACTCTAAAAAAGTATAATAGAGGGAATATGTGTATACTAGTTACTAATGATTGTATTTGTTCTGACCTCAAGTCCGTTAAGATAGTATCGTTAGAGTTGATCACTATATTCAATGTATTGTCCATTTTGGAGGCTAGATCTTTTGTCATGATTTTGTCCTTAAAGGACATCTCGTATTTAGATTACCCATGGCCTCAACTCATAAGTGTCAAGAAGCACGCCGTGAATTTAGGCTTTATTTAGGGAAGTTATATTTATCTTTATTCTGTTTGTTTGGTTAGATTTAATTCTGAATTTAATATTAGGAGATTGTAACAAGAATAAAATACCATAATTATAGGGATTTATTCTCTCTAAGATTGTTTACTGTTTTTTAATTTCTGTTTTTATCTCAGAACACACCTATAAATATAGGTCAGCTGACCTAATAATTGTGAGAGAGAAATAAAGAAATTCTTCCCTTCTAAATTTAAGATGGTATAAGAGCTCTTCATCCTAGGAACCTCGACCGTAACCTAAATTTTTAAAAGCCTTCGTAGCTGTGCAACCCTAAAAAGTTTAAAACTGAAAACCCTGTACAAAAATCACAAAGCCTTATATACAACTCCCCTTTTGACTAACCACTAACTGATTCCCCTGACTCGGAAAAACTAACTACTTACTTGGAAAAACTAACTACTGACTCTACTTCTTGCTTCTCCTTTCATAAACTCTCAAAATCCTACCATTACTCTCTCCCTCAAGGTCAACCTTGTCCTCAAGGTTAAAATCAGGGAATTGCTCTTGTATGGTCAAGACATCCTCCCATGTAGCTCCCTCTTTGCCTCCTTCTTGCCACTCTATCAGGACTTGTGGCACCACTCTGTCATCGTTTTGCCACTGCCGCTTGTCCAACACTCGCAATGGCCAAAAACTAGGTCCTTCCCCCTATAACTCTATTGGAAGTTCCTTCTCCACTTGTTGTGTTCCCACTACAAGTTTTAATTGGGAGACATGGAATATTGGGTGTATTCTCATTGTCTCGGGAAGCTGCAACTTAAAGGCCACCGAACCCACTTGCTTTACTACTTCAAACGGCCCATAATAACTTGATGCCAGTTTCAAATGTAATCGTGTTGCCATCGAGGACTGACAATGAGGCCTAATCTTCAAATAAACCCAATCTCCCACCTTGATTTCCATTGGTCTCCATTTTCTATTGGCATATTTGGCCATTTGATCTTGTGCCTTAGCTTGATGATACCACAACTGTTTTAGGGCTTCTTCCCTTGTTTGTGGCTCTTGTGCCACCGCCTTATCAGCAGTCTCCCTTGGAATAAATCTGGTCAATGCAAGGGGTGATCTTCCATACACCGTTTCAAAAGGAGTGCATCTGGCGGCTCCTTGATAGTTGGTATTGTACCAAAACTCTGCCCAAGGGAGGATAGTGCACCATTTCTTGGGTTGCTCCAAGCAAAAACACCTTTAAGTAGGACTCTAAAATCTGATTTAGGACTTATGTTTGCCCATCTGTCTCCGGATGGTATGTAGTGCTCATGTGGAGTTGTGTGCCTTGGAGCTTGAACATCTCTTTCCAGAAAAGACTTAGGAACAATGGATCTTTGTCGCTGACAATGGACAATGGTATCCTATGCAACCTAACCACTTCCCTATCGAACACTTCCGTCACTGTTTTGGCTGTATACGGGTGCCTCAAGGCCATAAAGTGGGCATATTTGATTAATCGGTCAACTACCACCAATATTGCATCAAAGCCCTGTGATTTGAGCAACCTCACTATGAAATCCATACTCACTTCCTCCTAGATCGCGTGAGGTATGGGTAGGGGTTTTATCAACCCCTTAGGAGATGCTGCCAAGTATTTGTGTTGCTGGCAGATCAAACACTAGGCCACAGATTCAGTAACATCCTTCTTCATCCCTATCCAGTACATCCACTGAGCCAACTTTCTATATGTCTGGTAGATGCCCGAGTGCCCTCCTACGAAAGTGGCATGAAACTCGTTTAGCAGTTTAGGAATCCATCATGACTTTGCGGAAAGAACCAGCCTCCCTTTGTAATGTAATCTATCGCTCTCTAACGTATACAAAAGGTGCAAATTCGGGTCCCTTTTTAACTTCTCCACAATCTTCTGTAACATCGGATCCTCCTCTACCTCCTTGAATACTTCTTGAAAATCTTGCTAGTAGGGTCTCGCTACCCAGTTCATCTCTTTATGCGCCTCTTCCACTTCCTCTCCTCTCCTTGACAAGGCATCCGCTACCTTATTCGAGACCCCCGTGAGATATTGGATCTCAAAGTCATACCCCAGCAATTTGGTCAGCCAGTTTTGTTGATTTTGGGTGGTGATTCTTTTCTCCAATAGGTATTTAAGGCTTCTCTAGTCAGTGTGCACTACGAACCGCTGACCCAAGAGGTATGGCCTCTAGTGCCGTATTGCAAGGACCAGGGCCATAAGTTCCTTTTCGTATATCAACTTGCTCAGGGTCGTCTCTGATAGAACTTTACTGAAGAAAGTTATCGGTTTCTTGTTCTAGGACAACAATGCTCCTACAACGTGTCTCGATGCATCACATTCAACATGGAAGGGTTGCGAAAAATCGGGTAGCGTCAACATTGGCGCGGTTGTGATGGCCTCCTTTAGATTTCTCATAGCCTCACTCCCCTGCGAATTCCACAGAATTGTCCCTTCTTTAAGAAATCCGTTAAAGGTCTACCAGTCTTCCCATAATCTCTAACAAATCTCCGGTAGTACCCATTGAGGCCTAAAAATCCTCTAATGGCTTTAATACTCCTGGGTTCTGGCCAATCCATAATTGCTGCAACTTTCTCCTTGTCCATCTCTACCCCTTCTAATATCAAATGACCTATATACCAAATCTGCATTTTACCAAAGTCACACTTCTTATTGGCATACTAGCGCTCCTTGCTCAAGGTTCACAACACTTCCCTGATGTGCTCCTTATGCTCTGCCCAAGACTGGCTGTACATCAAAATATCATCAAAGAACACCAATACACTCTTCCTCAATTATTGTTTCAGCATATTGTTCATCACACACTAAAAGGTGGCTGGAGCGTTAGTGAGCCCAAAGGGCATTACCACAAACTCATAGTGGCCTTGGTATGTACAAAAAGCAGTTTTCTGAATGTCTTCCTCTCCCATACGAATTTGGTGGTAACCAGCCTTTAGATCCACCTTGGAAAAGTACCTTGCTTCGTTTAGCTTGTCTAATAACTCCTCTATCACGGGTAACTTCCCCCCATCTTGCGTCCTCTCTTTGATCCGACACTCCTCTCTTAAAGAAATCCGACAGGTCGGACCAAATGATAGGTTCTTGAATTCAAGAACTAACGTGTCACTCGTCTCCCACACACACAACACATAGCAAACACAATAACGATGAAAGAATGATCTTTATTCTTCTATTTGAGTCACGTATACACTGTACAAGTCTTTCCCAACCACAGGATATAAAATGTACTGCCTAAACCAGAAAGTTCAAAACTGAAAACCCTGTACAAAAATCCCAAAGCCTTATATATAACTCCCCTTTAACTAACCACTAACTAGTTCCCCCTGACTCGGAAAAACTAACTACGGACTCTACTTCTTTCTTCTCCTTTCATAAAGTCTCAAAATCCTACCATGGCATTTGGACAAAACCAAGAGGGAGTGAATTGGTTTGTTTATAAAACTATGCTTTTAATTTTTTTTTCCCTTTTTAAAATTTGTCTTGACAATAAAAATGATTCTTTTAAGATAATACCATATAAATAAAGAGGGTTGGGAAAGAAAAATTTGCACAAGTAATTTTATACTAGTTTTGATTTTGATCAAAAGACCCCACGTCCTTTTTTTAATTTCTTTTAAATATGGATTAGCTCACACTAAAAGTAAAAGATTACAAATATGAGTAAGAACAATTTAGGATAGAAAGCATCTCTCTTGAAACCACAAGAGATGAAAGACACCTCCCTTGAAATTCTCAAGGGATGAACACCTCCTTTGAGTCTCACAAAGAATGAGGACACCTCTCTTGAATTGCACGAGAGATGAAGAAACACCTTCCTTAAATCCATAAGGAATGAACATCTCTTTTGAATCACACAAAAATGAACAACTTCTCTTAGCAACAGCAGCAACACTTAATCCACATTAGGTTTTTCAAAGCCTTTCCACATAGAGTTCTCAGACTTCTCTAACTTTTGGCTTTTCAAATTAAAGCCTACCACTTTATTAATAAAAGCCATTTTTGAAATTAGATCTCAAGAGTTAAGTTACAATTCCCACAGAGGTTCTTCTAAAAACCTTGATTTTAACATAATTTATTGGCTAAATAAAATATTTTCCTTGGTGATCTTTGTGCATGTTGCTTTATGACTCTATAAGCAAAGTCTTATACACAATTTATTCACTAATATATGACTTATTACAAAGGCTTAATCATATACATAAATAAAATAAAAGTCTTCCAATATCTTTTGTCCTCACTTTAAGTTTTTGGACTTGCTTTTATCATCATCAAAATTTACTCTTGAAGAATGATCTCCATCACCTTCTTCTTTTGCCAACATCTTGCTAGTCTCGTGCACTGTTTGGACAGCAGAGAGGACTGCACCAGAAATACCATCATAATGATATTGGAATATTCAGCCCAAAGATTTTGAAAACCAGAAAAATATTTCTCAATTGATAGACTTCCTTGGGTGAAATTTTAACCATCTCATACTCCAATTGAAACCTCCAAGCAGCATTGTCCTGATGATAAATCTTTTTCAAATAATCCCACATGTCCTTAGCAGTGTTATAAGGCCGCAAATTAAGAATGAAATTAGGCTCAATAGAGCTATGTATCCAAGTCATGATTTGGGCATCTTTGGTTTCCCATTTTGCCAAATCTGCTGGACTTGTAGGTGCTGGAATTTTGCCATCAGTATGACCCCATAAATCTTTGCCTTTGACAAATAGTTTAACTTGAAATTCCCAAGCAGAATAATTTTTTCCATTAAACCGAACAAGATAGAATTCAGATTTATCATAAGATATGATGAAGAAAAAAAACCTCCAATTACGTTTCAGATTGTTGCGTTTCACAATTTGCGATTTCCAGCAAACTTACGAAACTTTGGATCAAGATGAAACTCACTAAGAAGATGACTGTGGCAGATCCTTATAACCCAAAATAGGTGTTTAACAGTAGCAAGCGTTAAAGTCTTGACCACTTGGTCTCGTAGAGATCTTGGGTTTTCATTATATGTTTTCTGATCACGTGATGATAGGTACTAGAACCAAGCCTTGCAAAGGGTAACAGGGTGATGGTTTTCTGCAATACATTGGATTCTAGTCGTGCCGTGGATCATTTTCTTGGTGAAAATCAGATTTCTACTGTGAACTACCATGGTGAGGTACCAGCAGAGCAAAGGTAATGTGCTATGTTGAAATTCTTCTCTACTTCTTCCTCTTTATTTTGTTATGGCACAGAATTAAGCTGATCATAAATAGGCACATTGTAACTGTTGAATTTGACTCTAAGCTTTAAAATGAGGAGATATGTAAATTGAAAGGGTATATCTAATGTTGATTTGAACTGGGCAAGTTTAGAAGGTAGGTAATTTATTTCAAATTAGGGGCATCTTCATGCATTAAAGAAATTCAACCCATGGAAAAGAGGTAATAGAAAGTGAAAAATGTCAAATATATTTAAACAATGAGGCTTACAATAAATATGATACAATACACTGACTTCATGCCTGTTTTTATTCTAAAACTTTCAATGATCAGAAGACAACAATACCCTCTGCTTTGTGGACTCCGAATAAATGCTAAATTAACCAAGAAAATTTTACTCATTGCATAACAATAAATACTTCTTAAAATTTCCTCAACTTATAAATAAATCCACTTGACCAAAGGCATATCAAAACTATACATGATTCTTGCAAAACTTGTGACGGGTTTCAAATACAATGACATAAATTAAAATGTCATTAGAGAAGATGGGCATTGCTTAGACAACTCATTGACCTGATACTACTAGGCAGCTAGAGTGATTAATGACCAAAGAACATAGAGAAAGAATGGGCCAAACAATAAATGGAATTTGTGTACGATGAAATTGCATATGGTAGCTTTTGAGCCTATGATTCCATTTGAACCAGTGCTTCTCTGATGCTCTGTTTCCTGTCATGCCCATTTGTTTATGTTGCTTTCCTCTTGAATTCAGGGTTGAAAATCTCAGAAAGTTTAAGAGTGATGGTGATGATTGTCCTACGTTGGTTTGCTCGGACCTGGCTGCTAGGGGTCTAGACTTGGATGTAGATCATGTTGTGATGTTTGACTTCCCCTTGAATTCTGTGAGCATCATATCTATTAATTTATTTAGTGGCCTCTTAGGTCAGAGTATCTTCTTTCTGCCTTCCCCTTTTGATATTCTTTTTCCTTTCTATTTTAGATTGACTACCTTCATCGCACAGGTAGAACTGCTCGTATGGGTGCAAAAGGTGACAAATTCTTATATAATTTAATTTAATTTGTTTATCTCAATCGATAATCCTGATCTTTATTTTACAAGCAGTAGTTTTGCCTTAGTATTTGTAAATTGGAAGCTGCAGATAATGTTCTTAGTCACCAAATCTTGTAGTTGAAATCTAAAATGCCGTTTTCTCATGCAGGGAAGGTAACAAGTTTAGTTGCTAAAAAGGACTTGGACTTGGCCAGCAAAATAGAGGAAGCAATAAGGAACAATGAGAGTTTGGAGGCTATCACAAAAGAAAGTGTTCGAAGGGACACTGCAAGGACCCAAATCACAGAGCAGAAAGGAAAGGGTAGAAAAATGGTTCAAGTTTCAAAAGTCAAGGGCAAATTTGATAGTCGTTCCAGTTCTGGAAATAATGGATCAGGTATAAAATCTGGCAAAGCTTCACCAGTCAAATCTATGAAAAAAGGGATTAAGGTTTCAAAATCTGGGAATTCTTCTAGGGCAAGTAGTACTATCAGAAAAGGTTCTTCGGATAAGAGGCAAACAGGTAAAGTGGTCAGTGCCACCAAATCTACGAATTCTAAACTCAATGTTGTGGGGTTTCGGGGAAAAAAATCATCTTCAAATAACAATGGTTCGGTTTTGTGAAGTGGATTGTGCGTCATATTTATATCTTCTGGGGAGTAAATGCCTCTCGATTTTGTGTACTAGATAAGAAATTTTCTGTTAGATAAGAATTCTGTAGTAAAATTATTATAATATTATAATAAGTTAATATTTTTTTTCTCTTTCTGGTAGCTATTATACATGATAATATAATAGATACATTTTATTAGATAAGATTTTAATTCCTGCCTTTACGTCCCTAAAAAAATTATCAGTTTCTGTTTTCAATGTATGTTGTCAGGGCATGGACTAAAACAAGTCATGAATATTGTATGCAGGATCATAATATAATATACAATATATAAAAAACATTTCAGAAACTGGAAAGTAAATATAATGTTTGCTGGAAAAGGGGAAGGATTTTGGCCCTAATCGATTTTTTCAATTCAATTTTTGCAAAAAGTATGTAGTTATCTTGATTTAAAATCTTAGATATGAAAACAGTATTATTTATTTATAATGTATTGATTTTTTTCTACATTTTATTATTGAGAATATTATATATATACACATATATGTCATGCAATTTTTTATTAGAACAAAATTTAAATTTGTAAATAATATTATTTATCTTTAAGAAAATTACAATTTTCTTTTTATAAATTTTGATTATGAAGATAATGATATTGCTACAGTTAATGTGGTTTCCAATATTTAAAGATAATGATATCTTTAAGTCATCGCAGAGCTGCCAATGTGGTTTCCATATTTGTCGTGCCTTTGTTGCTACAGTTAATTTCAATCTCCTTCTCCACCTCGTTTTTCTTATCTTTTTCTTTACTTTTCTCTTTTTTATCTCACTCGTTAATATATAAAAAATCTCATTGAATTTGAATAAATAAAATTATAAGTTAGTAATAGATTGATCGTGAAATATATTATCAACGAAAATAATTAATAATAATACAAAATCTAATTTATTAACAGATCTTGCCGTTTGATTTTATTAAAATTTTTTTACTAATAAGAATATTCATAAATAATTTATATATTAAAATTTGTCAATAAATTTAAGTTTACCAATAGACTCATCTCCTTTCCTTTGGTAATGACAAAAATTCTTGCAATGTTTTATTCTATACACCTTAATAAAATAGTTTGATAAAGTGGATGCACAATATTTTCTTGAATAAAACAAGAGCTAGTTGATATAGTTTTTTTAGGCATAAGTAGTTAAAATAACATATATGAAAAATCGATCAATGTTAAAAATGATTGGTTTGGAGACACAAAAGAAGATGTGGAAAGGAAAATAAATTGATTATTGTTTACTACACATATTTGTTTCTCCTATGTATATAATGTATGACTGTCAAGAAAAAAAAAATACAAATATGGTGACAATGTGAAGGAGTATCATCTATGAGATCTCACTGTTCATAAGATTGTTGCTAGTAAGAATGTAGTTTTTTTAGAAAATGAAATGACAACTTTAAGAAGAAGAAAACCATATTACAAATAGTGAAAAAGCGTTTAAATGATTCTTTCATGTTAAAACAAGAGACGAAGAACAAGAGTCAAATGAAATTAATATTGGAGAACTTCGACAATCAACTTAAGATGAATTTAACCATCTTAGTACTCAATATGTTATGAAAAGCCAACATGTGTATTATCTTCTAAATGTAGAAGGAGAATTTTTAAATTTTTTAGAAACTAACGTTAAAAAAATCTCATATTACACACACTCAGATATTTTCCTAACAATGGTATAAGAGTTTTATGTTCTGAATATCGAAAGAGAAAAAAAAAGGAGAGAGAAGAGAGAGTCAACACCGTGAGAGAAAAAAGTAAGTGTTTGATTTTTTTTAGAGAGATGACAAAGGTTGTCAATGGTATGAGTGTGTCACAATTGACGAGAAAAATCAATTATGATAATTGGTGTCTATATATGAAGGTGTTATTGAATCCTAAGACATTTGGGATATGGTGGAAGATCGGTATATTGAACTTGATGAAGAAGAACATCAGACGGTGGCACATATAACCACTTTGAAGAAATCACGTGCAAGAGATGGGCCAACATTGTATTTCCTCAACAATGCAGTAGATGAGCTAGATTCAAAAAAATAGCAAATGACAAATCAGCAAAGGAAGCCTGGGAGATATTGGAGGTTGCGTATAAAGGTGAAAACCGCGTTAGACAAGTCCGAATACAAGCTCTTAGAGGAGAGTTTGAACAGTTGAAGATGGAGTCCAAAGATCATATAACCGAGTACATAACTCGGGTGGAGAAGGTTGCCAACCAACTCTGCAGGAATGGAGAAAAATGCCATCTAGCCAGGTTGTGGGAAAAATTTTGAGATCCCTTACAAAAGATTTCGAAACTATCGTATGTGCCATCGAAGAATCGAAAGACTTCTCAATTCTCATTGTGGACGAACTTGTTGGGTCATTAGAAGCCCACAAACAAAAGAGAAGGAGTTGGGATGATCAGGTTGAACCCGACGATCAAGCACTATGGGTACAGTTTGACTCGAATAAAACTCGAATTACTTAAAGCTGAGGTCCTGGCGGTAGAGGGCGAGGAGGTCGAGGACGAGGTGGACGTGGCCAAGGTAATTTTGAGAATTATGGTGAAGAGAAAACCGGTCAGCAGAATGGGCGTGAACGAGGACAAGGGAAAGGACGAGGAGATCGGTTAAGAGTGTGGAGTGTTTTAAGTGTGGCAAGTATGACCATTATGCAAACGAATGTAGATCAAACAAGTGCTACAACTATGGCAAGGTTGGCCATATTGCAAAGGGGGACGAATCTCAGTACTGAAGATGCGGAAGAAGAGTATGGAAATTTGTTGATGGCAAGGAGCTCGGATGCAGTGCACATGGAGAGCCCAATCCCAACAATGGATGAAGTGATCTCGGTAAAGGATGCAACAATTGTGGAAAAGAAAAACTTGGAGAAAGAAATCAAACAAAAAGATGAAGAGATTCAGCTGATAAGGAGATTTCTAGATGAAGCTAATGAAATTATGAATAAATATAGAATTGAGCTTGAGGAGCTGAAGAAGGCGACTCTTGAAAAGGAAGAGAAATAATATCTAATCTTCTTGAACCAGACGAAGAGGAAGATGGAGATGTTGAGAAGAACCCGATGAAGATGTCGGCCAAGATTGTTGAGAAATCGCCTAAGGTCATAAACGAGTTAGTCAAGGTTATTGAGAAGTCAGACATGACAAAGTCAATCAAAGCATTAAAGAGGCCTTTTAGAGTGATACCAAAAGCAAATCAGTGAGGGCTTTATCCCAAGTGGACAATATCTTACCAGTGTGAAGATCTATGTTTGTGTGTTAAACCTCACTACAAATGGTATCAGAGCCCATGGTTCAGGTCTGGTTGATGAGTCGATATTTTATTGATTTCACTTAGTTTATTGTGCTAGAATTAATTAGGGAAATATGCTTAATGGTATCAGTAGTCACCTTAAAGGCATTCACTCTCTCGGTATTTTTAAGAAAGGGGCAGCCACACATTCATTTTGGACTCTCTCGGCTGCTGCAATATTTTTGAAAGGGGAGGATTTTGAACGTTTTTTTTGTGAGCTTTTATTTGAATCATGTGGATATTCTTGGATTTTGGATAAAAAGATGGTGCCAGCCACCCCTTTCTTTTTGGGTATTTTGAACATTTTTTTTACACNGTTATTTTGCTTGGAACCATGTTTTTTGTTTTTCTTTTTTATTTTGGATGAATGAAAGAAGATTGTTTTTATTCTTCAAGAAGCAGAGCGCTGATTTCTCATTGCCTTTGCATTTGTTTTTTTTTCTTACGCCTTTTTATTGAAGCTTTGGTGCAGCCGTCACGTTTAGAGAAGATTTTTAATTTTTTTCTTAGCTTTGCTTGGTCCAACAAATGGCGTCACATCATCCTGCAATGGTAGCTAGGGGTTTAGTTTTTGCTTCTAGGTTTGAACTAAAGAAAAAGGAGTTTTACAATGTTTTTGTCTAAAGCTTCATTGAATGAACGGTGCAGTACGNTGACACCATGGCTTTGGGATAGGATTTGGTTTCAATCAACAAATTTCATTTTTCTTTTTATTAGTTAACATGCACTCGGTGATTAATTATTGAAGATTGCCTTTCTTTTCCTTTAAGATTGAAGAGTGATTTGATGGAGTAAGTGTAGGTGTTTGGTGCTGGGATTTAATTTTTATGCCATTTATTTATTTCTTCCAAAAGTAGTCCACGGTTTGCTTCATTAATTTGCTTTTGGAGAAATGGTGAGAATGTGCACATGGGATTTATTTTCTTTATGGAGGCACCGTGGTGATTGAATTCACCTTTCATTTAGACGTGCACAGTTTTTTTTCTTATTATCTTTCTTTATGCACCGAAACTTGTTTTTATATTATATTATATTATATTAATATATATATATATATATATATATATATATATATATATATATATATNTATGGAGGCACCGTGGTGATTGAATTCACCTTTCATTCAGACGTGCACGGTTTTTTTTCTTATTACCTTTCTTCACGTTTTTTATATTATATTATATTATATTATATTATATATATATATATATATATATATATATATATATATATATATATTATGGAGCTGCATTAATTTCTTTCTTTGAGAGTATGGTGCATTTTGCTTTTCAATTTTGTTCTTCATTTCTCGACTTGCATTTAATGTTGTTTCAATGTTGCATTTTATATTAAAGTTCATTCGGTTATGTTAATTTAAATGTTATGTTAGCTTAAGTTAGTTGTGTTGGATTAGAGGTTAGAGTAGTCTCTTTGTTGTGTTAATTTGTGATTTGAAGCATAGTAATTAAGTTAATGACCAACCGTTTCCATTCTGTCTTTGAAATCGTTTTTAGATATGTTTTTAAGTAGTTGTTTGCATCTGTGTTTTAATTTAATTCATCTGCATTCACAAACCTTTTCAACACCCCCCTTCGTGTTAGACCTAATTCCTGAATCGTAGTTGGTCCTTGAGAGACGACCTAGGAGTCATTTCCTAGCTATACTGCATTTCTCATATGCAATCAAATTTGTATGGGCCGCGACACCCATCAAAGGTGACCGGGCTCAGACGAGTACGTCCCTCAATGGTAAGGTGAAGCCCTAGTAGGTGGCCAGTGTTAGATAGCCAGATGAATCATGAGAGGTGGAGAGCAAGAGATGCTCAATATTGTGTGACCATGGATAATGAAAAAGGGCAAAGAGATGAGATAGCGGTCTAAAAACCGTTATTTTCATGCTTAAATTTGATAGTAAAACACACCCTTTATGGCTTAGAATGAGCTTTAAATCAAGTAAAACATTTAGTTGTGTCTTGTGAGAGTCAAAAGTTGGTTTTAGCGATATTATGCTTGTTTTACATTGTTTTGCAGGGTTTTTAGATGAATTAAAGATGAAAGTGAAGTAAGGTGGACTTAGACCCATGAAAGAAGGAGAAAAATGATGAAAAGAAGGGCCAAGATAGCCGCTGAGAGCCAGAATGGACTGCTGAGTGCTCAGAGCGATTAGAGGGAAACCACTTAGCAGCAAAACTGACCGCTGAGCGGTCAAAGCGGTAAGAGGCAAACCGCTGAGCGGTGAATTTAGGCGCCTGGGCTGTTGTCTGTTTTTTTAGCTAGATTCTTTAAATCTTTCTATAATCTTTCTATTATCTTTTTGGGCTTATATATAGCCCCAGTGCGAATTAGAAGGGGATTCTTTTGGCAGAGAGAAACGTATAGAGCTATTCCACACACCTTGGAGGAGGTTCCTTGGATGCTTAGGCTCCAATCAACCAAGTTTAGGGTTATTTCTTCCATTCTTTCATCATATTTCATCTAGTTTAACCATGATTATGGTGAACTAAACCCTTTGTTGTTAGGGAACAATATAATCTTTTGAAACTCTTATATATTCAAATTCATATTTATTTCATATGCTTGTCATATACTTATTTATCAATTGTTGGGTTCTCATATGTGCTTTAATGCTTTTATTGTTTAACTCATTCATTAAAAGCCATTTGTCTTTATCAATATAGGGACGTACGATAATGTCATGAACTGGTGAGAAATTCCTTGATTATGTTAATACCGCCTAGGGATAGGGGTAGGACGGTCAATTGTATTTGCTTCCGATCTCATTGCATTATTGGTTACTAGGGGAGGGTAGGGATAGCAAGTTGGTAATTAATAATAGGCTCTTTTCACCAAGGGATTGGGTTAAGGGTAGACTAGAAAGTTTGCATGGCAATTGGATAAATAAGTGAAGTAAATAAGAAGAGTAGATATATGGGAGTGGATAAGATTAAATTGTAAACCCCAACAACACCATTCATCCATAGTTTCTTAAAACCAATTGAATTAACTGCATTTGCATGTTTATTTTTGTTCTTTGCATATAACCACCAAATTAATTCTTTTCTCAAGTCTTACGCGATTTGTTTACATGAAAAGTAAGGCCTAAGAGTCCTTTGAGAAGAATGATATTGGGTTTACCAATTATATTACTTGATAACGATATGGTACACTTGCTAGTGGCTTAACAAGATGCTCAGTGTTGACCATGGTGTACTCGAGGATAACAAAAAAAGACTTTCACTGTAGGAGAGGTATGGAGAACCATAGTCCTTTGTTTGAGGGGAGGATTGTTAGGTACAAACAAAGTCCCACATCAGATAAAATAAGAGATGTACATGAGTTTATATACACATAAGATACCTCCATTGGTGAAAGGCCTTTTGGAGTGGTACCAAAAGCAAATCCGCGAGGGCTTGGCCCTAAGCATACAATATCTTACCAGTGTGGAGATCTATGTGTGTGTGGAAAGGACTACTCGTGGTTGTGGTTGACTTCAATGATATATATTCTTGCTAATTGTTATATTGATAACGATAATGATAGTTGTTTTGTCAACTTGTGTTGTATTTGGTTTGCATATTGAAAAATTAGATGTGCAAATTATTTTTTTTCATAGAGAGCTTTAAGAATAGATATATTTTTTCAATCATAGAACTTTAAAGAATAAGAAAATTTGATTAGAAGATTGACCAAATTTAGTACAACTTGACACCAAAGTGCTGTTGTAAACAATTTAATTCCTTTATTAATAGCATGTTCACAGACTGAGTTCAAATAATTGTACGGTATAATAGGTATGATGAAAATTATTTTATCATCTTATTGTATGTGAATATCATGGTGATAACAAAGTTTAAATCTAAGACTTAAAGGGACAATCCACTAAAAAGTTTGATACAAATGACTTAGAATCAACACAAATTTTAGAAAAGATAGGAGGATTTGAATTTTTCAAAGAATTACCATTACTGCAAAAACGCTGATTAACGTCGGTTATTTTGAGCTTTTAACGTCTACAAAAGAACCGACGTCATTTCCGATGATGTCAATGAGACGTCGGACATGAATATAACCGACGTCTAGGACTAACTGGACGTTGGGTGTAAGACTAACTGGAAGTCGGGAGTAGGACTAACTGGACATCAGGCGTAGGACTAACTGGACGTCTAAAGTCATTATATAGACGTCAGTCTGAGCAATGCACGATGTCTAAAAGGTACTATAGAGTCGGTGTATACATTAACCGACGTCTAATACAGTGGTTGTGTTTTAGTGCAGTTTTGTTCCCTTCTTTTGATAGCCTAGTAGCACAATCTCCTTTTGCTAGTTTCCCAAAAAAAAAGCTTGCGTCTTTTGAATTTCTTATGGATCTTTTCAACCCAAAACCGAACCTGGGTTGTTGCTTAGTTCCATTTTCATCCGCAAGAGGAAAAATTCACGGTGAAACAATAGCTAAGCAACGACCGATGGTCGTTTTTGGGTTGAAATGATCAAAAGAAATTCACTAGACGCCGCTTTTTCTGGGAGGCAGCTAGCAAATGGAGAATGTGTTACTACGTTACCCCAAGAAAGGAACAAAACTACACTAAAACACAACACAAAGAAGACAAATTTTAATAAGTTGAACCACAAGATAATCGATGCAAGACTAAACAAAGTTTAAACGGTAAGCATAAAAAAAAACCACGCACCTAGGATGCCGCAAGAGAGAAAAAGGAGAGGAGGAAGACGATAAAGATATCAGAAACAACAATGGAATGCTACAAGAGAGAAAAAGAAGAGATGTTGCAAGCGAGAAAAAGAAGAGGAGCTGCAAGAGAAAAAGGAGAAGAGGAAGACGATATCAGAAACTGAATGCCACGAAGTGTTTGCAGTTTATTTAAAATGAAATTGGGCGTCGGTTGCTCTAGAAACCGACGTCTATAGTCATCTAGACGTCAGTTATCTCACTAATATGACGTCCAAGTTAACATTTAAACTGACTTTTTGAATACCCATTAGACGTCGGTTTCGAGGGTAGTCGACGTCTAGGAAGATGAACCGATTGATGTTTGAGTTCCTGTCAGGGATTTTCACGACAGTTGTGATGGGGCGCCAACGTCTATAGTAACGTAGACGTCGATGCCCCTCTATCCGACTTCTAGGGCCCTCGAGTTTGGTGAACATAATTAATTACAGGCACATAGACGTCGCTTCCCCTCAATTCCGACGTCTAAATTGAAGAATTTTTTATCTTCCTGCCTTCCAAACAGGCCTTAGACATCGCCCTTTGACTACGTGACGTCTAAGCGCCTGTAGAGCATTAATTGCAGTCCAGTAGACGTCGGCCCCCGTTAACACCGACGTCAATGGATTGTCTTATCACCTACCTCAGGCCATTAGACGTCGGTTTACGACAGTGGAGACGTCTACAATATCATAGACGTCACCTTACCTTAAATTCGACGTCTAGTTTACCAAGCTATTTACAATAATGCCACCGTCCACTCATATACGTCGGGTTACCAACAAACCAACGTCTACTGGGTGACGCTAAACAGTGTTTTTGCACTAGTGAACTTAATTTTGTAAGTAATCTTGGATAAAAAAATATGTACTACTACCTATATGTTCAGATTTTCAAGGAGATACATTAATTTGGTTAAGTTACAAGATTACATTAATTTGATTATCCAAGTTACAAGATACAATAGCTCTGTCCATCCATGGTTATTCAAGGAGTTTATACGGACTCATTATTAAGGAAGGAACTCAGACATAAGCACAGTGCATTTTATTCTAGGAAAAAAAAGTACATTTTACAAGTTAATTCTTTTAGTAATGCAAGAGCTCGCAACAAAGTTACTCGCGAATAACAAGTAGTTAAAGTTAACATCCAAATAGAAAAACTAGAAAACAAGTTGAATCTTCATTGAAAGAAAAATAATATCACAGTAAATATCATTACAAAGTTTTCCTGATACTGAGACAATCAAATACAATCACCAAAATACTTTCTTCACCAACTGATTCCCTTGTTGATTATTTAATGAATCCTCTATTTAATTACCTGCAAATTTAAAGTAGCTAATTTTATTAGTTGCAATAGCTCATATATGTAATTAACTATTGATATGTCATGATTTCTTACCATAAAAGAGTGTGATGATTGAACATACAGTCTGAATAAACGTGAGCAAAAGTAGTACAATGGCAGCAGTAGTTGATGCTATTTTCCAAGGAGTGTTAAAGTACTCGTGTATGAAGATAGCCTTGTACTTGTTGCGAGGGTTTTCATAGAATTCATTTAAGCTTTTACAGATGGAGAAATAGTGTGAATTGAAATGTGGCATGCTAAGGTGTGAGGTGAGATTGTTAATCATTGTAACCACTTTATTAGCATCACCAGTCCAATTCACAATAAGTTTCTTTTCAACAAGTATGTTCACATCTTTTTCAGTATTGATAAGAAAATATAGAATCAGTATATATTGAGTAATGATGTTTGTAGCAGAAAGGTTGCCATGTTCATATGCCATCATATTCCTGAACAGAAGTTCTGTACTGTCATGTATATTAAAGATTGGCATCCTCAAAACTCCATGTTTAGAATAGGTCAAGTCAAGGAAGCTTTTATTTGGGCTGACTTCGAACTCAAGACCTGCCTCCATCAGTTGGCTTGCGCTGTATACATGTTCAATAACTTCGCCTTCTTCCTGTTTTCCAAGACCAAGCTTTGATGATGATATTATAGAACATATTAACAAATCTGTGAAGTGTTTTGGAGACTCTCTTGGACACACGTTTCCTAAACTTTTTCTTTCAAAAAAGTTGAAAGTAATGTCAAGAAATTTCTCCTTCATACCAGTGAAGTTGTAAAGTTCTTCAAAAACAAAGAATGGAAGTTGATTTTCCAACAGTAGCAAGTCCTTCTGAATCTGTACGAGCGCCCTTGTTTGTAGGAACAAAGGTTCTTTTTGTACCCAATCCCTGAGTTTATGCCATCTTAGAAAAAGCTCAATTATGAAGCAAGCATCAACTAAAATCATCTTTAAGAATTCATCACTGTTATATTTGATAGTTTCTTCATAACAACTTCGAATTGTTTCTTCTAACTCTTTAATTTTTAGAGCAAATTCTCTCATCGATTGTTGTGTTCGATTTAGAAATCCTTTGAGATATTTCAGTTTAAGCTCTTCCGTTGTTCCAAAACTGTTGTGATGATAAGGGCCAATTGAAATCATTTGAGGTGTGTAAGCTTTGGGATTATTTTGACGAATATTTGGTGGTACCTTATAAATGCATTGCATATTGATTTCATCCATCTCTGGAAGTTTCACATTTTGAAGCATCTCAGTCCATTCTCTCTCTAAACGTTCTATTTCAATCGATACATCTCTCGATCGTCCTCCCATTTGGTTAAAACTCTAACAAAAAAATTATGCAAGAACTGAAACATCAGGATCTAGGATTTTAAAACATCAATTTTAAAGGTGGAAGTAATTATAAATACTTATTTTTAATAAGCATTCTTATACATGATTGATATAACAAATATTTTTAAAATTGATATAAAACATCTTTTACATTAATAAGAAAAAAAGAGAAAATATCTCACTATTTAATAAAAACATCATTAAGTACGCAACATACAATATGATCAAGCTGTTAAAAACAAGTAGCATAATAATTAGGATTTTTCTATCAGAAAATATGGTTCCAAGATTGATAATAATTCATTTGATACTAAAGCAAAATTAGATACTTTACAACAGCAAAAAATCAACCCAGTTAAAAAAAATCTGAATTCAATAAGTACTTGAACCAACAAGTACGACGCTTAACTCCCCATGTTCAACACAGACTCTCTCCAGTTAAAATAGTTAGTGCAAACAACAATATATTCTTGGATGCATCGAAATCGAAGAAGATTGGAACTGAAAGAAAAAAAAAACATAGGGAAAGAACCTGGGATGATGTTGAGAATATGATTGATCTTCAGCAATTAAAATCAACTCAGCAACTGCTTTCTTGTTCTTTTGATGCAATGAGTCATACTTTATGCAATAATTCCTTATTATAGCTTTTCGGGTTAACTCTCTTTTTGTTTTGTTTTATCTTTGAGGACGCATATATTGTTAGTGTATTAATTTAGATATAAATTAGCATTGTAACACTAGAAGTGTTAAAAAGTTTGTGAAAGTGTTAAAAACTGACGATTTTCCTTAAGTTCCTTTTTATAATATTTATTTTTATATGTGAGATTCCAATTTAATGTTACAAATATTTCTCTACTTATTAATTTAAATTTCTTTATCTTTGATTTCTTTTAAATTTTCTATTTTGCTAATTTTTTGATTACAAATCATTAGAACGGTCCTATATGAGGATAGTTTTCTATCAATAAATATTACTGTAACAAAAACTAGTTTTAGTAATATAAATATTTATTATTACAATCTATAAATATGTGTTAATGTCTTCTTATTAATATCTTGTGATAAAAATAAGTCACAAAAAATATATAAATAATGAAAAATTTTACATTTATCAATTGATTACATTTTAACAAAATAAAAAATATTTAACTTTTGAAAGAAAATTCAAATCTAAAACACAAATTTAATATTTTTTTATTACTAATATATATATATATTTCTGAAATATGTATTTTAATTTTCTATAATAATCCTTATAATGTTTTTACTAATGTTTTCTATTTTGCAGTTAGAATTTTAATTTTTTATTTAAACATAACAAACTTGTTTGTGTTTCAGGTGTGTCCAAGTGTTCTTCCTTCACCTTCTCACCTTTTGATCAGAAGACAAGAATACGAAAATTTCTGGGCCCCGTTAAAAAGTCGTGCTTCAAAACCTAATGACCTTGGTTTCAATACTATCTTGGTGACTGCAACCATAACAAAGGTGTGTGCGCACCATTGTTGGCTAAATACAAATTAAATACTTAAGGTTTAAAATATTGTTAGCACTTCTCAACCATATTCAAATTTCAATTTTCACAATATTTATTCTCCTCCAAAATACTCTTTATCCGGAAGGTGTACCCATTTTTATTATTAATAATAATATAGGTTTAATATCTCTTATGGTTCTTATTTTCGTCAAGTGTGTTCACTTTGACCCCTATGTTTTTTCTCCATTCAATGTTGTCTTAAACAATGTAAATTTTGTTCAATTTGGTCCTTTTTGTTAACTTCGTTTAAATTGTTAATCACAGACAGTCCAGGTATGCACAATAGTGTTGAGATGACATTTAGCTACTGCCACGTCACCATTTTCTTCAACCTTCAGCCCACCGAACCCTAACGGCACCGCCGCCACAAAGATCGTCCAAAGTCACCATGCCGTCGTGAAGTCGCACCTGCAGAGAACAATGGCAGCCATCACGTGCAATCTCCATGGCCACCACCATCAAAGTCACAATCTCTCCGAAATCACGAAACCCTAATCTCAAACTTCATTCAAATCTTCATTCTCGCACATCAACCATGAATCATCCAAATCGAGAGCTTCATCGTCAGCGCGACAATCCTTGTCGCCGTTGTGCAAAGCTCCAAGGCCATCATCTTCTCCAACCTACAGAGAACCACAACGAAATCCAGAAAAATCCCGAAGCAAAGAAACCTAGAACCGCCCCGCTGCTTGCCTCCACCGTCCACCATGAGTGCTTTCTTACACAACTAGGTTCGTCTTCTTCATGCTACCATGAGCTGCACAATTCGCGAAATCATCCTCCATTGATGCAAAACGAGCAACGTTTTCCTTCTTCTCGCGGCGCAAGTGCAAGAAGGTTTCCCCCAAATGTAGAACCCTAATTTTGGGGTGGGGTTGCCACGAAACTCTACTTTTGGTGATATGGCAGTAGTTAAATGCCATCTCAACAATGTTGTGCACACATGGACTATCTGTCGTTGAAGATTTAAACGACGTTAGCAAAAAGAACCAAACTGAACAAAATTTACACTCTTTAGGATAACATTGAACAAAAAAAAAACTATGGGAACCAAAGTGAACGCACTTGATGAAAATAGGGACCATCAGGGGTATTAAGCCAATAATATAGTAATATTGTAAAACTAAAAAAAATAATATTTTAGAAGTGGGGATAATAATATAATAATATTGCAAAATCTTAGAAAATGGTATTTTAGAAGTGGTGCTAGTCTAAAAATAGTGAGATTTGATTATTTTAATATTAAATAGGTAATTTATAAAATGTTTTGTTATAAACAAGTTTCATTATTTTGAAACGTATCATCTTTCTAGAAATCACATTTCTGGAGTTCTCCACCTTCTCTCTAAGAGTTCTGACTCCTGAGTCATATCTTTGACGATCAAGACTATCACGACGATGAGGTGTACATTTCGAGCAGATAAATTTCTGTCATAGAGCAAGTAAGTTTCAACTTCTTTTTCCTCTCTCGTTCCTAATATGTTTTTTAGGAGAAAGAATGGTCATTGCATGTGTGATCATGCTTAATCTAGACTTCTAAGGACTCCGTCCACTTTCAATTTGGTGTTTCATAGGTTCGTCTAGAGATTCCTTACTTTTCAAGCAATCGACAGAGCATTCTTTGAGTTAGGCTGCTTATTGTGAGGTAAGGGAAATTAGACTTTGTTTTAGATTATGTTTGTGGTTTTAAATTAGTGTGTGCGCATGTGTCTATATATATATATATATATATATATATATATATATATAATGAATTAATTATAATTGTGATAGTATTCTTGATGTTGAGATAATGATAGTTGGTAGAATGATGTTTGTATACTTGGAATTGTGTGATTTTGATGTTTGATACTGTCATGATTAGGTGGGATGAAATTATATTGTTGTGTGAAATTGAATTTAAAGTGTTTGGAGTGAGTAGTGATTTAAATCATGAGTCCTAAGCATCAAAAAGAGGTTTTTGATAGGTGAGTTTGAGATATAGGTGTTGGAGTGAGAAAGCTACTGGTTTAGGACTATTATGTGGTCATTTGAGACTCGCTAAAGGTATTATTTGCTTGAAATATGATATGGAACGTAGAGGTAGTTCATTGTTAAAGTTTGGGGTGTTTTTAGTGAAAAATTAGGGCTTTGGGTAGTGAGATTTTGAGATAAGGGTTGTGAGCTATTTTGGGAAGTAGGGAGATTGATATCAAACCAATTATGACTTATCTAGGCATTTAAAGGAGTAAAATCTGGTGTGGAAGTGTTAGATTCATAATGGGATAAGTTATTGAGCACATTTTATTTTAAGGCTTAATACTTATTTTGGTCCCTACTTTTATGGGTTTGGTTCAAAATGATCCTACCTTTTAAAAAGGTTCAGTAAGGCCCTATAATGTTCAGTCCGGTCCTTTTCACTCACGTCGTTAAAAACCTCACGGTGCAAATGCTACCGTGGCACAACCTTACTGAGCTGTGAAGTTTGATGGATACGTGGACGTTACATTGTGTAAATATTTTAAAAAAATTAAAATGACGTAATGTAGATGGAACGAAAACGGTGTCATATTTCTTCAGAACGCTAGTTAGGTTTTCGGTCACGAAAACGGTGTCATCGTCACCCATCACGAACCACCACACATCCTTCATCCCCAGCTTCAGCGTCTCCGCCACGACTCGCGAGATCCTAATGGCAGACCGGTGCCCCAACTCGAATCTCTGCTCAGTCTGTTTTCTTCGGCCACAGGGTGCTGTCTCGTTCCTCTACAACCTTTTGTCGAAGCTTCACCCTTTCTGTTTCACGAAATTCCCAACCTTTCTCCAATCACTTTCAGTCTCTCCACCACCCATCACCCAACAAGGTAACCCCATTCTTTAATATTGGGGTTTAATTAGGGTTTATTGAAAACATTACAGTTTTGCCATTTTGTATCCCATGTGAGTTGAGTTTATCATTATGATATTTTGGCAATGAATTATTGTGTAGATTTTGTAATTGTTCTATTTTTTTCCTTAGAATTCTATGTTCAGGAGATTTCGCTTTGGTTAAGTATTCTCATCATGTGATATTTTTAATATTCCAGTTGATTCCAGTTGAAGCTACTTTGCGGAATCCACTGAATTCATCTTTGACATCGAGATTCAGATTTTCTTCTCCGGCCTCATCCGAACCTGCTAGTAATGACCCTATAAAGTCATGTGAGGAAGAAAAGGTGATTGATCATTCTGAACGGAGGGTATGGCTTGGACGGTGACGGTAACAGAGGAATTGCCAACGGGAACAATTTTGGAGAAGGTGGCGGTGGAGAATGAAATGAAGCCTAAACATTACGTCATTTAAAATGTTTTAAAATATTTACACTGTGTAATGTCCATGAATTCATCAAACTTCACACATAGTAAGATTGCGCCATAGTGGCATTTGCACCGTTAGGTTTTTAACGGCATGAGCAAAAAGGACCAGACTGAACATTTTTAAACAAATTATGGGACCTTACTGAATTTTTTTAAAAGGTAGGATCATTTTGAACCAAACCCCTAAAAGTAGGGACCAAAATAGGTATTAAGCCTTAGTTTAACTAGTGAAATCTTGAAACAAAAAGGTTATGAGTAAACTGATGTATTTGGGTATGTTATCTAGTGTATTAAGACTTGTCCGTAATACTAGATTACTGATATTGAGTGTTGCAAAGATAAAATTGAGTTTAGGCACTTTTGAGTTGTTGAGTTGGTTTGATACATCTAATTCCTGTCCAAATGAGCAATATAATACTCTACTTTCATCTATAAACATGTTTGTGTATCAATATTAGTGTTATAGATTCTAAATTGATCATTTGGATATGTCTAAGATGCAGCAAAACCAGAAAAACCAGGTTGGTTTCAAAAACTAATAAGAATAATTAATTATCTCACTTGATAATCGATTATTCCTGTTAAAGGGTCATTTTTTCTTCAAAGCTCTCAGCAATAATCGATTATCACATATGATAATCGATTATTGTCATCCAAAAATCATCCCGGGCGTTATTGGGCGCCACTACACCAGTTTTGGATGGTTTTCGGGGTTCTGGATATTAGTTTTGGACGTTCTTTAGGTTGTTTTGGACCCTTCCGGAGTTGCTGGTGATGATTTAAAATATGTTTTCCTTGCCAAAGTGTGAGTATCAAGTTGCTATGAAGAAAATTGTTATTATGTGATTTCTGATGACTTGTATGTGTGTTTCTATTTCTTTAATGTATGATCATTAGTCTCATGTATTGGTATACTCTGTGAATGTGAAGTGGTCTCAATGGTTTCAAAGGTATGGAAAGAGTTCTAAGGAGAAACTTCTTAGTGGTGGTTTCAAGTATTGTAAGTATGAATATGCGAAACTCAATGGAGTTCATCCTAACATTCTAATTGTTAGAATTGATGGACTTTGTTTCTCAACACCAAGAGAGGGGGGAGGGGGTGGGTGAATTGTTGTTTTATAAAAACTTGTACTTTTTAAATCTTTTTCGCAAACTATAATGTTCTTGAAATCTTTCTTGTGCAGTAAGCAAATGTGTGTTCAATGAAACAATAGATGTAAATGTAAATGTAAAGAGATGAGGAGAAGCAAAAAAACACAGTTTTTATACTGGTTCGGCCTCAATGCCTACTTCCAGTCACCCTCCTAATCAACCTTAGATTGAAGAGTAATTCACTATAATGATAAGAGTATTACAACCAAGGCTTTACAGAGTAACTCTCAAATGTAAATACCTCACAAACTCTCAATCAAATATAGAAACAAAAACACCTGCAAACACAAAACCTTTATTCCCTGTTGCAGAAAACCCTTTGAGGTATCTCCTCTCAAAATCAAGGGCACAACACTCTTCTTCCTAACGCTGCACGTCCAGGGAAACAAGATAAAGATTGCAAATCTTCATCTGATCAGACCAGATGCACCTTCAGTCATGCTAATATGATTAGTCAATGTAGTCCAGCAAATGCCTTTCAAGAATGTCTCAAGATTCTTGAAATTCCTCCCATTCTTGATTCTTGGAGCTTGTGAGTAATCTGTAAACTTTCTAAACTAAAAAACAATCAGATATGACAATGTTATATTGATCAAAAGTTACAAAAATACAAACAACGCGTCAATTTATAGTTACTGTCATATTAGACGCAAAGTAATCGATTAGGTTAGTAATGTAGTCGGTTACATAAAATTGTTATAACAGTATGACAACTAACTCTGCTCATTAATTGAATGATCAATTAATGTAATCTATTAACATTGAATGTCAGTCAAACACATTTAAAAATATGATCGTTAAAGCAATTATGACTAACATTGAATCAGTTTTCAAACATAACAGACTTAATTGAAAAAATAAAATAGGTAATCGATTAAGTTTATCACTTAAGCAAATTTTGAAAACTTTTCTTTTTAAAAACTCGTCACAGCACATCTGAAAAAGATACATGCAAACACACAAGTTGTAATCGATTCAACAACTAACGTAATCGATTCAAAACTAGTTGTTTTGCTACAGATGAAAAATAAGGCTATCTGATGACCTTAATTGATTAACACAACGCTGTAATAGATTAAGTCATGCATATATGCTTTTGTTCATGTGGTTTTCTTTCCATAAAACATACAGTGAGCATACACAGATATAATCTAAACATAATCACAAAAGTATGCATCACCAACACAGTATGTCCAACAAATGTGACAATCACAGTATGTGCATATTACAGAGTAAGCATGTAAACATTCAACATATGTATAACACAATACAGAAACACAATTTTGTTGTGACATAACAACATTCATGTTGTTGCTATTAATGTGTTGTCATCATAAACAACAACATATAGGGATTGGGTTCAGCTAACACAATGCTCCTCCTATCAGCAATCTCCCCATTTTTATTGATGATTGTTAACACCCTGGCAAGTGTACCAGATCATATCAAGTAATAATAAATGGTAAGACCAGGTATTGTTTTCCCAAGAGACTCACGACACTAAACTGTTGTGCTTTTGTTTAACCAATCAAGACTATAAGAACAATATTTTGGGGTTTTTGAATGTAAAATGCGGAAAAATAAACATGAATGCAATTTGATCAATTGGGGTTAAACACAAAAGTCAATGGATGATGTTGATAATATGAGATGAGTTTGTTGTTAGGGTTAAGATTTCACCTAATCACTCTCATATATCTACTATTCTTATTCATTATCAATGTTCATGCAACTTTCTCATTTACTCTAAATCCGATCTCTCGACGAAGAGAGTCTATTACCAATTACTAGTTTACTATCTCTAGTCTCCCTAGTAATTACTAACGCATTAATGACAGAAGCTTAAAGCAATTAACCGTCCTATTCCTCTCTCTATGCAATACTTCATAATCAAGAGAATTCTTCTCAGTTCTAGATTTTCTTGTACGTCTCCGTATCGACAAAATCAATGATCATGAAACTAAATGAGTGAAACAATGCAAGCTTTAACCTCAGAGAAGAAAACCCAAACTATTGATAACGAAAGTATATGAATAAAATAAGAACTTCGATATATGAGAGTTTAAAGATTAAATCTTTCCCAACAACAAATAAGATTATTTCTCCATCGTCATGGAAGAACTAGGTGTACAATGGAATGAAAGAGATAGAAACCCTAAAAAGGAGGAAATGAGAGTTGTCAATTCCCCAAATCTGCCCCCAAAGGGGTGAAAAATGTGTTTCTGTGCCTAAGTCATCAATAGATACATTCTCTAAGACGTTCTGGCCTTTAAATAAGGCATAAAAATAATAGAAAACGGGTTCAGGCCCAAAACAAATTATAAAAACAACAGAAAACTAGCCCAAGTCAAATAGTACATCGCTCAGCGGTACAAACCACCGCTCAACGGTAGGTTCGATACCCAGAATGGCCACCCAACACTGTCCAGGCGAAAAACAGTGAAAAAATGGTCCCGAGACTGGCGCTTAACACCCAGTTCACCACTCAGCGCCACTTTTTCTACACTCTAGTCAACTCTGGTAAACTTTTCAGCATTCTAGTTGACTGGTTGACTTTTTTGCATTCTGTTTGACTTTTCTGCACGGTAACTCCTTGATACTTCAACTCTTCTTTCAAATCATTCCAATAACCTACAAAATCAAGGGAATTTATTGATAAAATCATAAAACATGTCCTCAACTCTCTTATTCACAAAACTAAAGCTAAATCATGAGTCAAAGCAAGTTTCTAAGTCAACAAGGGTGCATTTGATATCAAAATTAAGTATAAAAGTAACGGTTTTTGAACCGTTATCACAACCCCAAACTTGAAACTTTGCTTGTCCTCAAGCAAACAAGATGAAACTTAATCTTCCACAAATCATCACAATGGTTCAACACATTCCAAAACTTTTTTCTTTCAAGACAAGTAATCACTCAAATCAACTCATCAATAGAATTTAGTCAAGATGTGCACATGCTTTGATTCAAATTACTCATCATGGTGTTCACACAATCACATAATCTTCCAACAGATGCTATTCTCATGAATGATCATTTATCTAAGCATAGATATAATCATGAATTCATGGAATCATTCCTCACCAGATAAAGTATTAAACTCAAGCACTTAAAAGTGTTTCACTCAAAGGTGTATAAAGGCCACTCATTCCCTCTACTATCAACATGTCACATAAAACAAAGTTGCCTTTCATTTAACACAATTAACATTCTCACATACGTATGCCATCATAAGGACTTTTTCAAGGCTTATAATGTGGCTTGGGCTAACAAGAAAAATTGGTTTTTCTAGATCACAAAACCCTTGAGTTAAGAGAGCTATATATACATTCATGGTTCAAGCACAAACTCTCTTTTTACCAATCTCACCCATTCCTAATTTTCCCTTTTCTTCACATTGAGTTTTTCTTTTCATGCTTTTCTTTTTCGAACTTTTTCATCTTTTCTCATGCATTTTCTTTTCAACACATAAGCTCAATGCCTAGCTTTTTCTTTTTCAACTTCTCCTAACAACCCCAAACTTGAACCTTTATCAATTCCATGCAATGTAATTCTGAACTTAACTCAAGGTAAATATTTTTTTCACAAGGGTTTTCATCTTGTTTATGGCTTAGGTTCAAAAAAGGGTAGAACACATGGTGCTCCTTTTTAATTGGGACGAAAATTTATGCATTGGCTAAGAAAGGCTAATAAAAAATGGCCTTGATCATATGACATATACATGCAATTCAATCAATCAGAGAAACACAGGTAAAATCATACATGCTTTCGAGTAGATAGCAAATATATCAATAAGAACTCTAGAGCTCAAACCTCACTCATAAGATCAATTATTCTAATTATCCAAACAAATACCCTGCTTGGCCTCATAATCACAAT
This sequence comes from Vigna radiata var. radiata, assembly GCF_000741045.1. NCBI lineage: Eukaryota > Viridiplantae > Streptophyta > Magnoliopsida > Fabales > Fabaceae > Vigna > Vigna radiata. Next base: position 129,449 of record NW_014542216.1, read on the forward strand.
CACAAAATCGCAATGCATCTCTTCACATAGTTTGTGAACCACCACCTTTATAACAGCATATAGTGCACATTCTCAACATCATCAATATCAAAGCATCATCAAGCAATACCAATAATGTAAAATCAATAGTCAAACCACTGCATCAGATAAAATGTCCAACCAAGTACATCAATCCTACGCTACTTAACAGAAACAAACCTATACTAAGAATTTAAATTTCAAAAACAAAACAAAAGATAAGAAAATCCTAGGTTGTCTCCCAGTAAGCGCTTGCTTAACGTCACGAGCCTGATCCAAAATCTTTCTAGCACCCATCAGTAAGTGTCATCCTTACCAACACCCATCAATAGGTGTACCTTCCTGGTATCCTTCAATAGATACCTCAATAGATGCTATCCCAGTAGCATTCATCAGTAAATGCTGTCAGTGACATCCATTAGTAGATGTTTATTCACCATCCTCTTTCATAACAACATCCATCAGTAGATGTTGTAGAAGCATCCATCAGTAGATGCTATCATCACTACCATCAGAAGCAGCATATAACCTAAAAATAAAATAAAATAAAATATAAGAATAAAATAAAATAAAATATAATAAAATAAAATCAAATAAAATCAAAACAAAATAAAAGATAAAAAAATTCAGAAACTGGGTTGCCTCCCAGCAAGCGCTCTTTTAACGTCATTAGCTTGACCCGATAAAGCCCAAACACCCATCAGTAGGTGTTGACATTCTACGTTGGCATTCTTCCTTACTTCATGACACCAACAAAATCTTGGAAATTTCCTTGTCACCAACTCTATGGATTCTCAATCTCAAGAGCTCTGTTTGCTTTGAAAGTCTTGACAACCCATAACCTATTCTTGAATTTCACTGGTGTGCCAAGTTTAGGTTTGTCAATTTTCACATCAGGGTGCTGGTGAACAAATTCTCCTTCCTTATCTGCCTCCTAATGATCTTGTGCTCTTGGTACAAATTTTATCCTGCATACACTAAAGAACACTGCACTAGAGCACACAATTAGCCCAAAAATAAAAACAGTAAAAGATATATTAATTTTTTCATTTTTTTTTTCAAAAAAATAAAACAGTAAAAGATATTATTATTATTTTTTTTTTCTTTTTTTTAGAAAGATAAAGAATAAAAAAAAGATAAAAACAAAAAAAAAATATTAGGTTTTTAAATTTTTTTTATCAAAAAAATAAAAACAGTAAACGATACTTTTTTTTGTTTTTTTTTTTGAAAAAACTAAAGATAGAAAGATAAAGAATAAAAACAGAAAGATAAAAATAGAAAAATAGATAGAAAGGAAAATAGATAGAAAGATAGATAGAGAAATAGAAAGATAGATAGAAAGATAGAAAGATAGAAAGTCTAATCAGTTAAAAATCACACACATAGAATAGTTATACCACGAGTCCCCGACAATGACGCCAAAAACTTGTTAACACCTTGACAAGTGTACCAGATCATATCAAGTAATAATAAATGGTAAGACCAAGTATCATTTTCCCAAGAGACTCACGACACTAAACTGTTGTGTTTTTGCTTAACCAATCAAGACTATAACAACAATATTTTGGGGTTTTTGAATGTAAAGCGCGGAAAAATAAACATGAATGCAATTTGATCAATTGAGTTAAACATAAAAGTCAATGGATGATGTTGATAATATAAGATGAGTTTTTTGTTAGGGTTTGGATTTCACCTAATCACTCTTACATATCTACTATTGTTATTTGTTATCAACGCGGTTGGTCAGAGAACCGCGGCATATTTCCCTGTTATTAAATTTTTTTTCCTGACGTGGAGTCAAAGGTGATGGTTGACTGGGGTATATGCCGCGGTTAAGTGCGAAACCGCGGCATATAAGTTCGATTTATTTACAAAACTGCCACCGCGCAACATTATGCTGCGGTTTCTGGTGAATCGTGGCATAATGTGCGCGGTATAATCCCTATTTTTTACTAGTGAATAACTTCGTCCATCAATGGTTATGGTTATTCAAGGAGTTATACGAATTCGAATTATTAAGGAAGGAACTTAGATATAAGTAGCGATGGCAACGGGTTGTGTCGAGCACGGATAATGCCAACCCACAACCCGACCTGCTTGCAAAAAATTGTATCTGCAACCCGACCCGCTACCCGCTGAATATCTGCATGAAACAAATCCGTGGATTTTTTTTCAATCCGCAGATATCCGTTGGATACTCGTTTTCAACCCACAAATATTTAAAAAATATATTTTGTAAATTTTTAAACAAGGTTTAAATTAAATTACAAGTTAAAGAGAACAATTTAATATATTTGGTACATATTAGAAAGACACAATGTAATTTTTAAACAAGTTAAAGAAAATAAATATTGAACAACTTTTGAAAGAAAAAATATGTGGGGAAGAAACACCCAGTAAATGAAGTCTTAAATTAGTCACAGTATCAATGTATGAAACAAAGAGATAAAGAATTTCCAAAAGAACGCAAACCGGAACCTTAAACCCAAATTCCGAAAATGAAGGCAATCACATAAATCTCCAAACCGCGATAACCACCAGGGTCTTCAAAAATCCAATCTGCATCAACGAACTAAAATCCAAAAAAACTCAAAACACTCATTCGAATCATAACCCCAAAATCGCGTCACCAATCAACAGGGAAGAAATCAAGAAATGAACTTCCAAAATGCGAATCAAAAGGTACAAAAAGAAACCCCCAAAATTAGAGAACAAATAAAACCCTAATTTCAAATCCCAAATCAGAACAAAACCCCAATAAGAACCAAGAGAGAAAGAGGAAGTGGGAATGGAGCCTAGTCCCTATGCGAGCTGAACTAGAAGGAAAGAAGAAAAGAATCCTCTGTTAAGAGAGAATTTTCTAATGAGATTCTATGTATATGTCTGATATGTTTATTAGGGTTAGATAAAAAGGAATGTAACCCCTTTTTTTCTTCTAAAAAAAGGTTATTAATAAATTTCCTAAGTTACTGTTATTAAAATTTCCTAAGTCACTGTTATTAAAATTTTCCTAAGTCACTGTTATTAATAAAATGTAACCCCTTTATTAGGGTTAGATCAAAAGAATTTACCTAAGTCACTGTTATTAAAATTTCCCTTTTATTAGAGTAATAAAAAAATTTAATTGTGAAAAATATTAATAAATTTTTTATTATTTTTTTTCGGGTAATGAGTATCAGTAGGTTGGATAGTATAATACCCACATCCGATCCAATTAGAAACGAGTATTAAAATACCTCCTACCTATTATCCGCGAGTAATAAATATCCGCAACTAGTAATTATCCGTCATGGGTTTTATCCGAAGATATTCACGAACGCAGATTTTTTTTTCCATCCCTATAAATAAGCACAATGCATTTTATTCTAGGAAAAGAGTACATTGTACATGTTAAATTATTTTAGTAATCTAAGAGCTCGCAACAAAGTTACTTGTGAATAAAAAGTAGTTAAAGTTAAGATCCAAATAGAAAAATTAGAAAACAAGTTGAATCTTCATTGAAAGAAAAATAACAACCCAGTAAATAACATTACAAAGTTTTCTTGATACTGAGACAATCAAATACAGTCATCAAAATACTTTCTTCACCCAACTGATTTCCTTTCTTTAATTACCTGCAAATTTAAAGTAGCTAATTTTATCAGTTGCAATAGCTCATATATGTAGTTAATTATATGTTATGATTTCTTACCATGGAAGAGTGTGATGATTGAACATACAGTCTGAATAAACGTGAGCAAAAGTAGCACAACAGCAGCAATAGTAGATGCTATTTTCCAAGGAGTGTTGAAGTAATCGTGTATGAAGATAGCCTTGTACTTATTGCGTGGGTTTTCATAGAATTCATTTAAGCTTTTGCAGATGGAGAAATAGTGTGAATTGAAATGTGGCATGCCAATGTATCAGGTGAGATGGTTAATAGTTGTAACCACTTTATTAGCATCACCGGTCCAATTCACACTAATTTTCTTATCAACAAGTATGTTCACATCTTTTTCAGTATTGATAAGAAAATCTAGAATCACTACATATTGAGTAACGATGTTTGTAGAAGAAAGGTGACAATGTTCATATGCCATCATATTCCTGAACAACAGTTCTGTATTGTCATGTATGTTCAAGATTGGCATGCTCAAAACTCCATGTTTAGAATAGGTCAAGTCAAGGAAGCTTTTATTTGGACAGACTTCGAACTTAAGACCTGCCTCCATCAGTTGGCTTGCGCTGTATACATGTTTAATAACTTGGTCTTCTTCCTGTTTTCCAAGACCAAGCTTTGATGATGATATTATTGAACATCTTAGCAAATCTGTGAAGTGTTTCGGAGACTCTCTTGGACACACGTTTCCTAAACTTTTGCTTTCAAAAAAGTTGAATGTAATGTCAAGAAATTTCTCATTCATACCACTGAGGTTGTAAAGTTGTTCAAAAACAAAGAATGGAAGTTGATTTTCCAATAATAGCAAGTCCTTGAGAATCTCTTCTAGCGCCATTGGTTGTAGGAACAAAGGGTCTTTTTTCATCCAATCCCCGAGTTTATTCCATCTGAGAAAAAGCTCAATTATGAAGCACGCATCAACTAAAATGATTTCTAAGAACTCATCACTATCATATTTGATAGTTCCTTCATAGCAACTTCGAATGGTTTCTTCCAACTCTTTAATTTTGACAGCAAATTCTCTTATCGGTTGTTGTGTTCGATTTAGAAATCCTTTAAGATATTTCAGTTTAAGCTCTTCCATTGCCCCAAAACTGTTGTGATGATAAGGGCCAATTGAAACAATTTGAGGTGCGTAGACTTTGGGATTATATTCCCGAATATTAAGTGGTACCTTATAAATGCATTGCATAAAGATTTCATCCATCTCTGGAGGTTGCACATTTTGAAGCATCTTAGTCCATTTTCTCTCTAAATCTTCTATTTGAATCGCTAAATCTCTCGATCGTTCTCTCATTTAGTTAAAACTCTGACATAAAAAATTATGCGAAACATTAGGATTTAGGATTTTAAAATAGCATTTTTAAAGGGGGAAGTAATTATAAATAGTTATTTTTTAATAAGCATTCTTATACATGATTGATATAACAGATATTTTTAAAATTGATATAAAACATCTTCTACATTAATAAGAAAATAGAGAAAATATCTCACTATTTAATAAAAATATCATTACGTACGCACTGCTCAACATACAATAGTGGTCAAGCTGTTAAAAACAAGTTGCATTATAATTAGGATTTTTCTATCAGAAAATATGGTTCCAAAATTGATAATAATTCATTTGATATATCAGCAGAATTAGATACTTTACAACACCAAAAAATCAGAATTCACTAAGTACATGAACCAATAAGTAAGTACGAAGTCTAACTCCCCATGTTCAAGACAGACCCTCTCCAACTAAAATAGTTAGTGCAAACAGCAATATATTCGTGGATGCATCGAAATCGAAAAAGATTGGAACTGAAAAAAGAAAAAAGGGAGAGAAAGAACCTGCGATGGTGAAATTGTTGAGAATATGATTGATCTTCAGCAATTAAAATCAGCGGTCCTCAACTCAGCAACTGCTTTCTGGTTCTTTTGATGCAATGTGTCATGCTTTATACAATAATTCCTTATGTGAAGTCTTTCCAAGTCAACACCATCATCCATGAACACTATTCCAAATCTAATGGCTATAAATTGAAGTTCATTAATGGATTATGCAGTGAATGGTACTGTTTATGTATATGTATATGGACCCATTGTCCAGCATATTTAACTAGCTTTTCGGGTTGAAAACAGTACCGACACTCTTTTCGGGTTAACTTTCTTTTTGTTTTGTTTTATCTTTGCATAAGTGAAGCATATATGGTTAGTCTATTAATTATTTCAGCGTCAAAAATGTAAGTTAAATATTGAAAATTGTGACGTATAATGAACATTTGTTTTGTTGAAAAACATAAATTCCAATATTAAAATTAAATATTTATTAATAAAAGTGTGATCAATCATGATTTTATATTGACTTTTTCTTATTAAACGGGAGACGTCAAAATCATTTTTTATTAGTAATTTGATCAAAACTCAATTTTTAGTTAAAAACTCATTTTCACAATTTTCTATTTCTTGCAATCTACGATCTATTTTCCAGTTTTAATGCACAATGTCTTCTCTTTTCTGGACAAAAAGTACATAAGCATACACTGAAGTGTTTAGATGTTCATCCGTTCTGTTGTAGAAAAAGTGTAGGGTTTCTCCTACATGAAATAGTGATATAATTTCAATACTTATGTTAGAAAGAGAGATTATTTAAAAGTTAAATTTTTTTTAGTAATCTAAGAGCTCGTAACAAAGTTACTTGTGAATAAAATCTAATTAAAGTTAACATCCATATAAAAAAAATAGAAAACAAGTTGAATCTTCAATGAAAGATAAATAACAACACAGTAAATAACATTAAAAGTTTTCCTTATATTGAAACATTCAAGTAAAATCATCAAAATACTTTCTTCATCATCTTATTTAATGAATCTTCTCTTTAATTACCTACACATTTAACGTAACTAATTTTATCAGTTGCAATAGCTCATATCATCACTGTAGTTAACTATTGATATGTCATGATTTCTTACCAGAAAAGAGTGTGATGATTGAACATACAATTTATATAATAAACGTGAGGAAAAGTAGTATAATTGCAGCAGTTGTACATGTTATTTTCTAAGGAATGTTGAAGTATTCGTGTATGAAGATAGTCTTTTACTTGTGGCGAAGGTTTTCATAGAATTCATTTAAGCTTTTGCAGATAAATAGTGTGAATTGAAAGCTGATATCCTAATGTAGGAGGTGAGATTGTTAATAGTTGTAACCATTGTATTAGCATCACCAGTAAAATTGAGAATAATTTTCTTATCAACAATTATGTTCACATCTTTTTCTTTATTGATAAGAAAATCTAGAATCAGTACATATTATGTAATGATGAATGCAGTGACATTAAGGTGGCAATGTTCAAATGCCAATATATTCCTGAACAGAACTTCTGTATTGTCATATATATTCAAGATTGGCATGCTCAACACTCCATATTTAGAATAGGTCAAGTCAATTAAGCTAGCATTTGGACTGACTTTGAACTCAATACCTGCCTTCATTAGTTGACTTGCACTGTGTACATGTTTAACGTATTTACATTGTTCTAGTTTTTCAAGACCAAGTTTTAATGATGATATTATAAAAGATCTTAAAAAATCAGTTAAGTTTTCTGGACATGTTTCTTAAACTTGTGCGCTAAAAATAGCTTAAACAAATGTCAAGAAATTTCTCATTCATACCAGCGAGGTTGTAAAGTTGTTTAAGAACAAAGAATGGAAGTTGATTTCACAGTAGTAACAACTCATTACAAAAAAAATTTAAAGAATAATTTTGATATATTATTTTAGAGATTAGTGTAATATATATATATATATATATATATATATATATATATATATATATATATATTTCTCATCTATTAAAAGAATGACATCTGTACAAATTATAATAATGTCTAAATTATAGCTAACAGATTATTTGACATATCTTAACACCCTCACTCAAGTTGGTGCATGGATATCACACGTTTCCAAGTTGAATAGAGACTCATTAAACACTATGCTTGACACTCCTCTCGTGAGAGCATCAGCCAACTGCAATTTTGATCTTACAAAGGGAAAGAAAATTATTCTAGCTTTAAGCTTCTCTTTGATGAAAAGTCTACCAATCTCCACATGCTTTGTTCTATCACGTTGCACATAATTGTGAGAAATTGCTATAGCCGATAATAAAAACTCATAGTTTCATTTGGTTTAAAGCCTAAATCTTGTAACACATTTTTAATCCACAAAAGTTCACATACACCTAGTGTCATGCCTCAGAATTCAGCTTCAGCACTAGATCTTGCTACTACAGGCGGTTTTTTACTCTTCTAAGTCTCAAGATTCTCTCCTACAAAAGTAAAGTATCCAGAGGTAGATCTTCTATCATTTTTTGAACCTGCGCAGTCTACATCAATATACCCTTTTACCTGTAAGTTTCCATGATTTGAGAACAAAATTCCTTTTCTAGGAATGCACTTTAAATATCTTAAAATCCTCTCAACAACATCCATGTGAAGATTTCGTGGGTCACGCATTAATTAACTAACAACATTCACTACATAGGTAATATCCAGTCATGTATAGGATAAATAAATAAATTTTCCTACCAGCCTTTGGTATCTTCCTCAGTCTATGCTTGTTGAATTTGAGCATTGAAAGAGTTTATCATTTTTTTCAATAGGTGTATTAATTGGTTTACTCCCAAGCAGTCCAGTTTCCAATAGTAAGTCAATAGTATATTTTCTTTGGCATAGAAAAATACCATGTTTTGATCCAGTTACTTCAATGCCTAAAAAATATTTGAGGTTTCAAAGTTGTTTCATCTCAAATTCAGATGCAAGGTATTATTGTAAACTATAAATCTCATATTGGACATTTCCTATAACCAAGGTTGTCAAACTTGAGAGTTTATGTAAACTCGTGAGAGTCCATTAAACTCTACTTGTAAACTCGTAAGAGTTTACTTTGAATGAAAAAAAATATAAATAACACTCTAATTCAAATAAGATAACAAAATTATATAAATTGAAATACATAAGTTCATAGAAATATTGTTCACAAAAATATAATGTAAAACATAAATTGAAATCTCAAAGTCTCTATGCCAAATCCTCTAATAATGGCATCATCATCTCCATTATCATCCTCATCTAACTCTTCCTCTGACGAATGTTGTGCATCCTCATTGTTCTCAAATGTTATGTTATCAAGGTCAAGAGCATCTAGAGTAGGACCTGCTGTTACTCCATATAAGTTAACATTTTCACCATCATTTTCACCTTCAACCTAATCAATCTCAACAACATCATTTGCCTCTTCAGTTATCCATTCATCATCTCATTCAATGGCATCAAATGGAAGAGCCAAAGTTTTTTGAATTTGTCTACTTTTTGAAATATAATATTTTTAGTGAAGATATAAACATAATAAAGAAATTTATAAATTAAAATAATTTAAATTATCATTTCAAATAAGCTCCAATTACGCTCACATCCAGAAGAACTATAAGTCAAGCTTAGAATTCGAATAACAAATCTCTTCAACTCCAGAGTTCCATCACCAAACATGTCCTACCATTACCCTGGATTTAACTCTTTCCTACACTCTTTTGCATCTTCCATTCCAAAAATTCCTCTAGCATAATGAAATTCAACAATTTGTAAATTATGTTTTCTTCTTTCTGCCATATTTGGTATCAATCTTCTCATGTAAAAATACAATCCTTTTTTCACTTCTCCACCATCATCACATCTAAAGTTATGTTCATAGTGGAAATGGGGGTTTAGAAAATAGGCAGTTGCATGCAAAGGCCTATGAAGTTGATTATCCCATCGAGCATCAATNATTCTCCAAACCTCTTCATAACTACATCAATTATGCTATATCAGAAATAATTTCACACATAAGTAATTAAACATTGAATGAGTAAAAGTTTGAAAATTTACCTTTTTTTGATATTGTTAAAGTTAGACCTAATATTATCTTTTGCGCAATACATCTCTTCATAAATGAAACTCATTACGGGTTTTACATCTGAGTCTACTAATCTTAAGACCACCATAAGAGGGGCAACAACTCTCAGGCATGTGGAGACATTCTTCCAAAACCGGTTATCTAATACCACATATTCTATTGTTCTGCCCTCTTGTGAAATTCCAAACTTGCTTGTCTTCCACTCTTCAAAGCTAAACATGGTCAACAATGATGCCTTCAATTCATGAAGACAAGCAAGAGTTAAATAAGCTGTGGCAAATCTACTCACACTCTGTCTTACCAAGTCTCTACCTTTAGTGAACTTTTTCAACAAGGAATTCAACATTGATCTTCCGTAAATGTAAGTGTTAATCTTTCTTCCCTTCTTTGTCAATTCATGGTCCTTTAAATGTTTTTCAAAATCTTCAAATATCAAATCAATTCAATGTGTTGCGCACAGATTCCAATACAATCTTTCCCTCTTTTGCATCAACAACTCTCCAACTGCCACGAAATTTGCCGCATTATCAGTGACAACTTGAACAACATTTTCTTCTCCAACAAAATCAACAACATCATCTAACATTTTGAAAACTTTATCAGCTGTTTTTGATATGTGTGAAGTGTCAAGTGAATAAAGAAAAACCATCCATTTAGGACTATTCACCAAGAAGTTGCAAATAGAATGTCTTTTTCTATCTGTCCAACCATCAAACATAATTGTACATCCAGTTCTCTTACACTCCTCCTTATACTCCTCAAGGATTTCATCTGTTTTATTCACAACTTGTTTCAACAACTTTTCTCTAATGTCATGATAAGATGGTGATTTTTATCCAACTCCATACTTACCAATCACTTCACATATTTTTGCAAATGCTGGATTTCTAATTACATTAAAAGGAATGACACTGGTGTAAAAGAATTCAGCCACTTGAGCATCAACTTCTTCTTTGTATTCTTTATTCATCATTTGATTTATAGTTGCTTGGACTCCCCCATTGCTAGTAATAACAACTTTTTGTTTTCCTTTAAAATCGAATACCTTGTGTCCTCCTTCAAGATTCTCACTTTCTTCCTCGTCTTCATCGATATTTATCTTTCTTTTCTTTAATGATGCATTCTTGGCTTCAACAACTATTTTTATCATCAAATTTTTTATTTCATCCGAAACAGAAATACAAGGTTCAGAATCCTCTCTTGTTCCAACAAGATGGTGTTTAAATCTAAATATACCTCCACTTACAATCTTTGAGCAATTACATTTCAATTTTCTTCCATTACCCTTAATGTCAAATCCATGTTTTCATCAAATATTAGATCAAATTCCCGAAATATTTTTACTTCTATTCTTAGTGAATGAAGATGTAATTGCATTAATTTCCATTGAATTTGATGTATTTTCATACATAATACTCTAAAGTTATTCACTAAAAAATTAATGACAAAAGGACTCATTTAATATTAAATATTTTCTCTCACATGCTAAAATAATAAAAAAACACTATATATGTATAGTTATTTTTATTATAATATTAGAAATTTATTTATATAATAAAAGTACTTTATTATAAAAGCAGTGACATTATAATGGTCACGATGTGACTGTATATATCTTTAATGATCATGGTTTTCAATTATAAAATCAGACATCATTTATATAATAAAAATATATTATAATAATAGTACATTGTATACATAAAATTAGATACCATTAATGTAATAAAATATTATAATAAAAGTACACACAGTTACATAATTTAATCAAATTTAATCAGGTCACGGATTTTATATAATTAGTGATGGTAGCAGGCAATAGTCACATCAAATCACTTTCTTTAATCAAATTCAACATATGATATTTTATAAAAACATTTTAGTACAGGTCACGACTTTTGAATCATTACTTATAATCACAACTAAAAGCATAATTCGAGGCTTTTGAAAAGAAAAAATATTTACTCACCACCACCACGCCAAACAAGAACTACGGGAAGTCAACGATCATATAACGTTGAAATTGGAGGGAGAAAACTTGACATGAAAGTGAAATTTTAAAAATACAGAAAGATATACATAGTTTATATTGATTATAATTATAAATTTGTTACTTTAGTTATAAACATAACCAAGTCTTACAATTAAGCATTTATAATGATATGCAAACATTAGAGGGATTAAAAAAACATTAAAGGAATTTAAATGTTAATTCTGGTTTCCAAAACCCCTACAAATTCAGGCGGTTTTTCTAAAATTCCAGCAAATTTCGGTGATTAGTAATTTTTCTAAAACTCCCATTAATTTCGGCGATTTTTCCAAAATTGCCGGTAATTACTTAGCGACGGTTAATACTCTAATAAGTATACCAGATCGTATCGAGTAATAACATACAGTAAGTCCAGATGTTGTTTCCCAAGGAACTCTTAGGCCTTATCATTCATGTGAATTTATCGCATAAGACTTGAAAGAAATAATAATTTGAAGTTGTGATGCAAAAACGAAATTAAACATGCAAATGCAAAAGCTTAATCAATTGGCAAATAAATATATGAATGAATGGAGTTGTTGGGGTTTACGGTTTCATCCTTATCCACCCTCCTATATCTACTATTCTTATTAAATTCCACTTTATTATTAATGTTCATGCAACTTTCTAATTTACTCTAAACCCGATCTCTCGGCGAGACGATCCTATTACCATAATTACTATCTCTAGTCTCCCTAGTAATTACTAATGCATTAATCACAGAAGCTTAAAGCAATTGACCGTCCTATTCCTATCTCTAGGCAATATTTCATAATCAAGAGAATTCTCCTCAGTTCTAGATTTCCCCGTACGTCCCGGTATCGACAAAATCAAAGATCATGACACTGAATGAGCTAAACAATGCAAGCTTTAAAGTACAGAGAAGAAAACCCAAACTATTGATAATACAAGCATATGAATAAAATAAGAATTTTGGTATAAGAGAGTTTCAAAAGGATCACATCGTTCCCCAACAACAAAGGGTTTAGTTCACCATTGACATGGTGAAACTATATGGAATTAATGGAAAAAAATGAAAGAATAAACCCTAGAATTGGTAAATTGGAGCCTTAGCATCCAAAAACCGCCTCCAAGGAGTGTAAAATGTGTTGTGTCGTCTTTCTCTGCCAAAAGATACATACCCTAGGTCGTCTGGGTCTATTTATAACATATAAAAATAAAAGAATATTTTGGCCTAGGCCCATAAGTACTGTGCTCAGTGTTGGTTTCACCGCTCAACGGTGGACGACAGTAATGCAGAATGCTCAGCGCTCTCGCCCAGGCGTTTGACAGTGCTGATTCCTCAAGGGCCAACGCTCAGCGGTGGGATCTGGCGCTCAACGGTGGGCGATTCTTCTTTTCTCCCCTCAGCATCGTCACTCAAGCGTTTGGCAGTGGGATCCTCCACAAAGCTGGCGCTCAGCGTTGGAATTGGCACTGAGCGGTGGTCGTGACTCTTCCTTTGCATCTTTTCTCATCCTTTCTTGAGTCGAAGTCCTTCCTTCTTCACTTTCCATCATTCAATTCTCATTAAATCTTGTCAAAACAATGTAAAACCAAGCATAATACCTCTAAAACCACCTTTGACTCTCTTGTAACCTAACTAAAGTGTTTTGCATGATTCTAAGCTCATTCTAAGTCATAAAGGGTGTGTTTTGATATCGAATTCAAGTATAAAAATAATTGTTTTTAGACTGTTATCACAACCCCAAACTTAGAACTTTGCTTGTCCTCAAGCAAACAAAATAAAAGTTAGCCTTCCACCTATCATCAAAATTGTTCAACACATTCAAAACTCATTCTTTCACAACAAGTAATTACTCAATTCAACTTTTCAATGGAATCTCATCAAGATGCACACATGCTTCAATTCATTCACATAATGTTGACATAATCACATACTCTCCAATAGATGCTATTCTTATGAATGATCAGTCAACTAAGCACAGATGTAATCATGAAATTCAACAATCCTTTTCAGGCAAAGTGTTTCACTCAATCACTCAAGTGTTTTCGGAGGTCACTCATTCTCTCTACTATTCACATGTCAGATGAAACAAGATTGATTTTCATCTATTACAATCAACATTCTCATACAAGTGTCATCACAAGGACTTTTCAAGGCTTATAAAGAAGTTGGGCTAACAAGAAAAATTGGCTTTTCTAGATCACAAAGTCCTTGAGTTAAGAAAGTTATTCAACATTCATAGTTCAAGCACAGACTCTCTTTTAACCAATCAATCTCATTCCCACTTTCCCCTTTTTCTTTTACTTTTGCATTCAGCTTTGTCTTTCATGCTTTTCTTTTCTTTTTTATCTTTTCTCATGCTTTTTCATTCAACACATTAGCTCAATGCTTTTTCTTTGCCTTTCAATTCCCCAAACAACCCCAAACTTGAACCTTTATCCATACCATTCAATTATTCTCAACTTAAATCAAGGTAAATATTTTTCTCAAAAGGTTTTCAAAGTGTTTCAGGCTAAGGTTGAAAAAGGGTAGAACACATGGTTCTCTTTACTTTGGGCGAAAATTTGGCTAAGTAAGGGCTTTCAAAAATGGCCTTGATCATATGACATAAACATGTAATTCAATCAATCATAAAGACTCAGGAAAAATCATCCATGCTCTCAAATGAATAGCACATATCTCAACAAGCACTCTGGAGCTCAAAATCTCACACAACTATGCTCACTCAATATCTCAATTATCAATCATACACCCTGCTTAGCATCATAATCAAAATCATAAATTATTATGCATTTGTTCACACAGCTAGTGAACAATTCACCTGTATATCAGCATGTAAAACAATCTCAATCATCATCCACATCAAGCATCATCAAGAACACTCATCATGCAATAAAATAAGTCAAACCATAATTATAAAAGGTGTTTAGGCAAGTACAAACACACCTACACTACTCATAAAATCCAACCTAGTCTAGAAGTTCAAAATACAACTGAAAAAAATAAAATAAAACCCTAATCTACTACAAGTGGAATCCATCAGTAGATGCCTTATCTGTTGGTATCGGATGGGTATGGTTCGAAGAGTATAACGCAGCGAAATTAAAACTTAGAGTAGCGTATAAGGGTGTTCGGTCACAGTTAAAACGAAATTGGTCTTTTTTTCGAAAAACAATTTTCTTTCAGAAAATTTATCAAACAATTAATATGCCTAAAATAAAATGAGTGTAGGGAATAGAAAAATCACACGAGTATTTTTATACTGGTTCGATTCAACAAAATCTACGTCCAGTCGTTAATAACTGTAAAGAGTGATTAACAGTTTCACTAAAAATGTTTTTCTCAGATTACAATTAAGTGAATGAAAATCAGATAGATAAACCTTCCTTCGACGAGTGAACCGGAAGAAGACCACTCTACCAACATGAAGAGAACTGCTCCGGCAATCAACCAACGATTCGCGAGCTTCTCCTTTCACAAGACCAGGCAGAGCATCTTGCTAACTCGAAGAGAGTCTGCTCCGACTATCGACACACGATACGCGAGCCTCTCCTTTCACGAGACCAAGCAAGGGAAGTATGAACAAAGCTTCTAAGAACTTTCCTCTGACAAATAGTGTTCTATTAAGCTTTCTCAGTTCAAAAACGTTGCTTCTGAAGATTATAGAAACCAAATATATAGTCAAGTACACTGAATGCTAAAGGTCAGCTCCCAACTGCCATGAATAATCGATTATTGTAAGTGATAATCGATTATTCAAGTCTGTTACAGGGTTTTCAAAAAGTGATAATCGATTATATGAAGTGATAATCGATTATTCAAGTATGACTTGTGATAATCGATTATTGCTTCATGATAATCGATTATTCTAGTACAAAATGCAAGTGATAATCGATTATAGCTTGTCCATAATCGATTATTAAAGTTAAAAATACAAGGTTTAAGATTTTCCTACTACATCCAAATTCTACAAGTTGCTTTATAAATAAATCTAATGTTCTCTTTAAATAATACTTATTGCAGCATCATCAAAACAATTCTTCAGGTTTTACCAATGCTCCTTATTGGTAACATTATCAGCCCATGCTGTCATCCGAGTCCTCATCATCTCTAGCCTCTGCATCCTCAAAGTCGTCATCCTCCTTATCATCATCATCTCTAGTCTACACCCTTTTGCCTGCTCTTGTGGCCATGTCATGACACTATAGAACTCATCCATAGTCCACCTGTGCACCAATGGTGTGTCGTACAAGTCCACTATCATCTCAGTTGTGGCCACCTACCCTCAACGGAGAGACTCCAATCTAGCCTCCATCATGGACATGTACATGTCCCTCATCTAGAAAGGCTCGGCGTGCTATGTTGGCTCATCATGCTGAGCTGCTCCTCTCCTAGGGCGTCTCTAAGGCACTGGTCTGACTGCCTCATCTCCTCCACAATACTGCCTATAGTAATTTGCATCTATAGCCTTCCTAGGCCTCTCAAATGGTGGAATAAAGGTATCTACCCCAGCCTAATGGCACAAATGTGTAATAAGAGAAGGATGACCTAGTGGTGCCTTGCTGCTCTGAGTAGTAGTGCAACTCTGGATCTCATTGGAAATGACCTCGCCAATGTTCACATTCATTCCTCTCGGCATGCAATATATGAACATGATCCTGTGAACAGTAATGTCTAAAACATGGGAGCAGGGCTGGACGTTGGCATGAGTAAATGCCATCCAATACTTGGCCAGGGGTGTCAGATCCGCTCTCTTGATGTGAATGGGCACACCATTTGGATTCCTGTGAAAATGCCCTCCAGGTACACAGAGTACCCTCTCAATATCCTCATAGTCTGAACACTCCTTCACATTTAGTGCATACTGGCATTGCTCACCAACCCACTCAGTACCTAAGAAGCTGTTAATGGTTTCAGGGTCATATCTAATGATTTTCCCCCGAACATAACTGTATACCTGTCCATGTTTACTCCCTTGAACATAACATTGATATAGAACTCCTTCACCACTTCAATATTAGCAGGTGCGGGGTACGTGGCCAGCTTCTCCTAGTTTCTGCTTTCCAATTCTGCACCAAACTGAGGAGCTAAGTCTGGAATCCATATTGCTTTTCTCTCCATCAGTAAGCACATTTCTTAAATAATTAGGAAGTGTTGCTCATGCTTCCTAGAGAGGAATCTAAGAATAAAATCTTTCTAGCCTCTCTAGCTCCTTCCTCCATTTTCCTATAGTCTTGACTCTCCTTGTAGATGAAGATGTCATTCCTACATAATATTCAATTCCAAAGAACAATGAATTTACCATTAAGGGTTAGCAAACCATCAAACATATATCATTCAAGTACTATCCAGCGATGAGGGCAAAACAGGGCCCTCAGCGTCATCTGCATCTAAAAAACTCAAGCACACAAAAATTATGTCGCCCACCGCTCAGCAGGGACAGCGGCAATTTTGCCAAATCTCAATTAAACCTCTCTAATCTCCACCCAAACTCAAATTCCTCAGTTTCAGACCAAAATCACACAATTTAATCGGTGGAAAACGTTTCTATTTCATCAAATCATGCATAGAAATCAAAAGCCCTAATTTTTCATGTTTCTACACATATTCTTCAACAAATCTCAATTTTAGAAACCCTAAGGTGTAAATTGCATGACTTACTTGGGTGAAGATACTTTGAATGCTTGCAAATGCTTCTTAAGTGATGATGGTGTTGAGATTGTTGACAACACAATTTCTATATGAATGTAGTTTTTGATGATGACAACACATTGCTTAAATAAATAGCACATGTTGTTGCTGCATTACATGTTCTTATGTTGATTGATTGTAATATCTATTGAACATGTTTATGTATTGTGTTACATGTTCTTATGTTGATTGATTGATATACATCTGGAATGTGTTTACATGCTTTATGTGTTATGCATCATTCGACTATGTGCGCCACACATTCGACTGTATCTATTGTCTGATTTGAAATTCTGTTATGCTCTTGCACTCTAATGACTATATTTTTGAAAGTTAGTTGAACATTGATGACTTAGTCAACTTTATTAAATGTTTTTTGTTTTTGGTTGACTAAATGCTACTTGGTTGACTGTTCTCTTATAATTGTCATAATCCAGTCGACTGAATCAGTAGCATATTCGACTGAGAATCTATCTGAGTAACAGAAATCTATAAATAGGCTGAACACAAATTTGTTCATACGACTTTTGATGTTCTAACTATTTCATTTCTGTTTCAAATTTCTCTATGCCCCAAGAATTCTCCAAGAAGACGGTGGTAATCTTTCTTGAAAGAGATTCAAAAGGAGATTTTTGGCGCACACATTGATTGATTAATATCTGCACAAAAAAGGTGTTCTGTGTTTGATCACGCTGAGGCTTGGCATCCTTGAAGACTGCTGAATTGATTTTATGGCTTGGCATTCGTGAAGACTGTTGAACCTGTTGATTTTAGGGGATAGTTCACTTTGAGGATTGTTCAAAGTGGTGTTTGACAGATTACAAAAGAGGGGATTCTTGCTGCAAGTCTTACTGGTTTTGCTGCCTATAGTTTGGTTCTAGGTTAGAGAGGAAATTTATATTTTTGGCGTGGAGGTCTTCTATAAATTCCTTGTTGTAAAAACCACAACCATTATAGTGCATTTGCTTCCTGGGTTGGAAGGACACTAGATGAAGGCATTGTTGGCCAAACCAGTATAAAAACCTGTGTTTGATTTTCTCTATCCCTTCTCTTTTACTTTACAGTCGACTTTACTTTTTACGCAGTCAACTACGTTTTTCTGCTGCGTACAAATTTTGATTGCTTGCATTTCAAGAAAGTTCAAAAAGTTTTATACTTTGATTTCAAGATTGTGAAAAGAATCTATTTTTGATACAACACCAATTCACCCCCCTCTTGGTGTAAGAAAGAAGCCTTCCTATTTTCCAACAATTGGCACCAGAGCTGGTTTTCATAAAATATTTGAAAAACTAGTCGACTCTGTTTTTCTTTGATTCGACTATAAACCTGGGGATGGCTTCCTGTTTTCAAACTTTTGGTGAAGGTGCTTAAACAAACAAACCACCACTCTTTGCTGGTGAAAATTATCCATTTTGGAAAATTAGAATGCAAATCTTTCTTGAATCGCAAGACAAAGGAATTTTGGATGCCACTTTAAATGGCCCTTTTGTGCCTACAAAAACTATTGAGAAAGAAACTGTTTTAAAACCTTTTACTGAGTGGACTCCTGATGAAAATAGAAAAGCTCAGTTTGATATTAAAGCTAGAAATATTATTGCCTCTATACTGACTGTTGATGAAGTAAAGAGAGCAAGAAAGATCTCCCTGATACAAGAGTATGAATTGTTTAGAATGAAAGCTGGTGAAAACATCTATGATGTGCGGAAACGATTTACTCACATTGTAAATCATCTCATGGCTCTCGGAAAAGTATTTGACAAAGAAGAGATCAATATCAAGATTCTGAAAAGTCTGAACAGAAATTGGCAACCAAAAGATGCAGCAATCTCTGAATCCAAAGATCTCACAACGATGAACATGACTACCTTGTTTGGCAAGTTATGTGAACATGAATTGGAACTCGGTAGATTGAAGGATGAAGAGGAGATTGAAGAAAAGAAGTCCATTGCTCTGAAAGCTACAAGCAAGAACAACTCTGAAACAGACATGGACGAGAAAGAATTGATGACCTTGATGGTAAGGAAATTTAGTCGACTCATTCAAAATAATAGTCAACTTGACTAATCATGCAGGTCAAGGCAAAAAAATAGCTTCAATAAAAATTTTGTCTAGTGTTACGGGTGTGGAAAGGAAGGACACATCAAGCCTGATTGTCTTGAATTAAAGCCTAAGTAGAAAGGGAAGGAAAGATTCCCTCAAGGCAGAAATATTAAAAGAAAAGGAGCATACATTGCTTGGGAGAATATAGATTCTGAAAGCTCAAGTGATGAAGATGCTGATCAAGAGGAAGAATCCAACTTGTGCTACATGACTGGAGTAACATGGGACGATTATGATAGTGATGCAGACATCTCAAATGAACCAGTGGAAATCAAATATGATTTGCTGCAAGATGCTTTTAAAGAACTACATGTTGAAGTAATGCGACTACAATACACGATTAATCGACTAAACTCTGAAAGAAGAGACTATGAGTATAGAATTAACAACCTTGTTGCTGAAAATGAAAAATTAGAGAAAGAATTAAAAGAAGCTTTGTTATTTTCTAAGGATGTTAAGATTGAAACGGTTACAGTAGAAAAAGTTTGTGAAAATTGTCCTGCTCGTATTGAAAAGATAGATTACTTGACTAGCACGCTAATGAAGAGACAATTTAAATGTTGTATTAAAATCATCTGGCAGAGCTATATACAGGAAAGGAATAGGTTACAAAGCTCAATCTAGCAAAACCAATACTAAGAGATTTACTGATTTAAGTAAACCTACTAAAAATGCATGTTTTTATTGTAATTGTGTTGGTCATACTGTTAGAAAATGCTACTACAGAAATGTTGTTGTTCCTAAAAAATTATATGTATGGAGACCAAAGGAACAAGTGACAAAGACTGACACTCATGGACCTAAAGTTAAGTGGGTACTAGCAACCAAAAATTAATCTATTTTGAAGGATACGAAGCAGGTGCAGTATGATCTCAAGGATGAATCAAATTTTTTGGTGCGAAAATAAAGTCAAGTATTTACCCCCAAAATTTCATTCTTGCTTGATATGTTAAAACCTTGATAATCATGGGTCACTACATTAATTCTTATTGATATGATACTCCACTATCCTATCTCTTCTTGAGAAAACCCTCCTTCTTCCTCAATCGCAATGGCTTCAAGTTCCAAGCCAAGAAGAAGGATCAAAATTGTTGCTTCAAGGAATGTATTGGTGAATCAAGTGAACAGTATCAACAAACATGTCGCATTGATAAGTGTTAAGCCACTGGCAAAGTGTACCAGATCGTTATCAAGTAATATAAACGGGTAAGTCCGAGTATCGTTTCTTAAAGGACTCTTAGGCCTTAACTTTCATGTAAACAGATCGCGTAAGACTTGAGAAAAGAATTAATTTGGTGGTTATATGCAAAGAACAAAAACAAACATGCAAATGCAATTGATTCAATTGGTTTTAAGAAACTATGGATGAATAGTGTTGTTGGGGTTTACAATTTCATCTTATCCACTCTCATATATTTACTCTTCTTATTTACTTCACTTTTTATCCAATTGCCATGCAAACTTTCTAGTCTACCCTTAACCCAATCCCTTGGTGAAAAGAGCCTATTATTAATTACCGGCTTGCTATCCATAGCCTCCCCTAATAACCAATAATGCAATGAGATCGGAAGCAAATACAATTGACCGTCCTACCCCTGTCCCTAGGCGATATTAACATAATCAAGGAATTTCTCACCAGTTCATGACATTACCATACATCCCCATATCCATAAAGACAAATAACTTTTAATGAATGAGTTAAACAATAAAAGCATTAAAGCAAAGATGAGAACACAACAATTGATAAATAAGTATATGACAAGCATATGAAATAAATATGAATTTGAACATATGAGAGTTTCAAAAGATTACATTGTTCCCCAACAACAAAGGGTTTAGTTCACCATAATCCTGGTGAAACTAGATGAAATATGATGAAAGAATGGAAGAAATAACCCTAAACTTGGTTGATTGAAGCCTAAGCATCTAAGGAACCTCCTCCAAGGTGTGTGGAATAGCTCTGGACGTTTCTCTCTGCTAAAAGAATCCCCTTCTAATTCGCACTGGGGCTATATATAAGCCCAAAAAGATAACAAAAAGATAACAGAAAGATTTACAGAATCTAGCTAAAAAAACAGACAACCGCCCAGGCGCCTGCCGCTTTGACCGGTCAACGGTCAATTTTGTCGTTGAGTGGTTTCCCTCTAATCACTCCTAGCGCTCAGCAGACCATTTTGGCTCTCAACGGCTTGCTTGAGCCTTCTTTTCAACATTTTTCTCCTTCTTTCATGGGTCTAAGTCCACCTTACTTCACTTCCATCTTTAATTCATCTAAAATCCCTGCAAAACAATGTAAAACAAGCATAATATCTCTAAAACTAACTTTTGACTCTCACAAGACACAACTAAGTGTTTTACTTGATTTAAAGCTCATTCTAAGCCATAAAGGGTGTGTTTTACTATCAAATTTAAGCATGAAAATAACGGTTTTTAGACCGTTATCAATAAGACTGCTCTTCACTTTATGCACATGGTGAAAACATCTAACGGATGGATATACAAAGATGAAACTGTGAGAAACAACAACTCTACAACCTCGTCTCAAATGAATCAGTACAGGGTGAGAAATGAATTTGAAAGAATTGTTTTGAACAAACTGAATGAAATTGAAAGGAAACTTGATGAACAAATTAACAAGGGTCATCAAAATGAGGTGAATGAAACTTCTAAAGAAGCAAGCTCTTCTGACAAATCACCTTAAGGAAGTGAAATGAAGATAGTGAGGAGACAAGATCTACGGATAATGGAAGTGACATGATTCTCAATGATTTTGTTAACAGAAAGAGAAAGAAAAACTAGTTTTATCCTAGGTGTTTCCTCGAGTCTAGTACGCTTTTGTTTTGTGTGGCTTAGATTTACATCTTTTTTGATTTTCTTTTTGTTCCTTGATTGAGTCCTATCATTGTAACATCTTTTAACAAGGAAATGAAATCAATGGTTTAAATCAATATTGTTGCTTTAATTTGTTTGACATTGTTTGCACTAATTGATTGATTCGACTATAAAATGATTGAAGTCAACTATGCTTGATCTGTTATACATCTTTATATATTGACTTCTGTTGTTTATGATTATATTTTCTTGCTTAACTAAAATGCTTGATCTGGAAAGGATCTGTGAAAGGTTTTGCAAGAATAACATTGCTTTGGAAATCTCAAGAGGAATTCAACAACTTTGTAAAGCAATGTAGTCAATTGAGGAAATAACGCAATTGACTGCTCATAAAAGGGTTATAAATTCCAATTTTGGAATTTGGTTATTCTTTCATTGATTGCTTATTTTGGAATATATGTTATTATCTCTGATATAAATAGATTTTGAAATATCTTGTTTGAGATAATATTGTGAGATTGTTGATGATTGTATCATTGCATAACTAAACTGTTTGTTATTTTGACTTTGATGCAACTTTGTACCATACTGATTGTATAATCTGTTATATGTTGCACTGTGCATCTGACTTGGTTTTAATACTTATGCATAATGATAGGGGGAGTATCACACTTTACACATTTTTTACTCACATGCCTGCATTTCAGGGGGAGTTATCATTTACATGTGATCAAATGTGATAGAGAGATCATCATTGCATTTTGAAAATTGCACATACTCTTTGATGCATCTCTGTTTGAAATTTTAGCTAAATATCCAGAGCGTACCTTTTTTGCTGATGTACAAAGGGGGAGAGAATTTATGAATTTATGAATGCTATATGAAAGGGGGAGAATGATTATTCTGTCTCACATTCTGCTTGATATTTTGCTATTTTAATTGTGTTACATGCAGAGTACTTATATGTTTTAACTATGATATTTCTTTTGTTACTTTGTTGAGTATTAGAATGTGCAAACATGGTTGGTTATTAATCATGGTTGGGCATCATAAAAAAAAGGGGAGATTGTTGAGATTGTTGACAAAACAATTTATATATCAATCTAGTTTTTGATGATGACAACACATTGCTTAATAACAAGCACATGTGGTTGCTGCATTATATGTTCTTATGCTGATTGATTGTAATATCTGTTGAACATGTTTATGTACTGTGTTACATGTTCCTATGTTGATTGATTGATATACATCTAGAACGTGTTTACATGCTTTATGTGCTATGTGCTATGCATTATTTCATATGTTTTATTGCACAATTTTAAAGCTGAAAACCACGAGCAATTTTATGAACTTATCTTTGTGTGACAAAGTGATAGTGAAGTCTACTACATTATTAATGGATTCGACTCTGCTAAAATCTTTGTACAAATTTTGAGAATCAGTACTTTGTGTTATTTTGAAAAGAAAAGAATTTCAAATGTTTTGCATATTGATAGTCGACTATGTGCGCCACACATTCAACTATATATGTTGTCTGATTTGAAATTCTGTTATGCTCTTGCACTCTAACGACTATATTTTTGAAAGTTAGTTGAGCATTGATGACTTAGTCAACTGTATTAAATGTTTTTTGTTTTTGGTTGACTGTTCTATTATAACTGTCATAATCCAATCGACTGAATTAGTAGCATATTCGACTGAGAATCTATCTGACTAACAGAAATCTATAAATAGGCTGAACACGAGTTTGTTCATACGACTTTTGATGATCTAACAATTTCATTTCTGTTTCAGATTTCTCTACGCTCCAAGAATTCTCCAAACAGACGGTAGTGGTCTTTCTAGAAAGAGATTCAAAGGGAGATTTTCTGCGGACACATCGATTGATCAATATCTGCACAAAGAAGGTGTTCTGTGTTTGATCATGCTGAGGCTTGGCATCCTTGAAGACTGCTGAATTGATTTTGTGGCTTGACATCCGTGAACACTGCTGGTTTTGAACCTGTTGATTGCAGGGGATAGTTCACTATGAGGATTGTTCAAAGTGGTGTTTGGTAGATTGCAGAAGAGGGGATTCTTGCTGCAAGTCTTCCTGGTTTTGCTGCCTATAGTTTGGTTCTGGGTTAGAGAGGAGATTTATATTTTTGATGTGGAGGTCTTCTATAAATTCCTTGTTGTAAAAACTGCAACCATTATAGTACATTTGCTTCTTGGGTTGGAAGGACATTAGATGTAGGCATTGTTGGCTGAACCAGTATAAAAACTTGTGTTTGATTTTCTCTATCCCTTCTCTTTTACTTTACAGTCGACTTTACTTTTTACGCAGTCAACTACGTTTTTCCGCTGCATACAAATTTTGATTGCTTAAATTTCAAGAAAGTTCAAAAAGTTTTATACTTTGATTTCAAGATTACGAAAAGAATCTATTTTTGATACAACACCAACTCACCCCCCCCCCCTCTTGGTGTAAGAAAGAAGCCTACCTATTTTCCAACAGATGGATGCTTCCCAAATGCAATGCTCTCACAAAAAACCCCAAACTTTGCCAAAGGAATGGTGCCAAAGTGATAAACTATAGATTTTTAGTGAGTGGGTGATGGGAAAAGTGGAGAGAAACCCTTGAAAAGCTTTTGAGAGTGCAAGCAAAGTGTGGAGGTCTGAAGAGAACGCTTGGGCGAGCCCTAAGGGGTGTTTAAAATGTGCAGATGGGCCTCCAACGCTGAGCTGTTTAAAAAGCCCGAGACTGCAATATGTGACGCCACCGCTCAACGGTAAAGGCATTTTAAAATTTTTCACCTTTTTTTGCTTGTCTTCGCATTTTATGACCTGTAGCACTTAATTTTAACTCTCAATTTATAATTTTTATGCAATTCCTCTCTCTTATGCAACACTGAAATTCTAGAATGCAACTAAAACAAAGTAAAAATAAAAATGAAAATAAAAACAACAATCAACTGGGTTGTCTCCCAGGTAGCGCTTGTTTAACGTCACGAGCCTGACCCAAACCTTTCTAGCACTTGTCAGTAAGTGCTTCCCAACACCCCTCAGTAGGTGCTTACCTGTATCCTTTAATAGATACATAAATAATTAGCATCCCTCAGTAGATGCTACCCAAAAATTGTTTAAAAAATCCCAAATATTAAAAATCCAAATAATCCAAAATAAAAATAATGTTCAACAATTATTGGGGTGCGTCCTAGTGAGCGCTCTTTTAACGTCATTAGCTTGACCCGGTAGGCTCATGTCTTCTCTTCCATGTTGATGTCTTTATATGCCTCTTCACCATACACTCCTTCTTCTTGTATTTCACCTTTGAACTAGGCTGGAATGGTGCGTCCTTCGAGTCAATGTGGATTGTGCCTCCTTTATCAACATCTTCTCCATGTACCTAAAATACATTACAATTATCATTGTTAGCACCTTTAGATGCTCCAACTACAACATCTTTCCTTGGAGCTCTATATTTGGCCCTCTTTTGTATTCGTGTGAGCTTTTCCTCAAAGCCAGTATAAATTAACTTGCTTTCTTGGGCCTTCAACATAACCATCTCATCATGGATAATAATGACTACTTTGGTTGTTTTCATGAAAGGCCTTCCAAGAATCAACGGAATCATATCATTGGCCTCCATCTCCATCATAACAAAGTCAACCAAGAACTCAAGATGCTCAACACGAATGACCACATCCTCCACCACACCAGCAGGTTTCTTCGAAGATCCATCCGCTACCACCACAGAAAGCTTCGGTGGTTTCAATTTTAGCCCACCAATCTTCTTCAGTAAAGACAGGGACATCAAGTTAATACCAGACCCAGAATCTAGCAAAGTGCCCCTACATCAAGATCTCCAATGGCGCATGAGATAGTAAGACTCCCTAGATCTTTCATCTTAGGCGGATGCTTCCTCTTCTTAGGATAATTACAAACTTCCTGCTTCTCAGTTTTTTCTTCTTCAAAATCTATAACCTCTCCAAGATAGTACTTTATTCACTTGGAATTGTTAACACTCTGGCAAGTGTACCAGATTGTATCAAGTAATAATAGACAGTAAGTCTAGATCGTTTCCCAAGGGACTCTTAGGCATTATCTTTCATGTGAATTAATCGCATAAGACTTGAAAGAAGAACAATTTTGTAGTGTTGATGCAAAACTAAATCTAAACATGCAAATGCAAATTTGAATCATTTGGCAAGTAAAAGATACGAATGAATGAAGTTGTTGGGGTTTACAATTTCATCCTTATCCACCCTCTATATCTACTTTTCTTATTAAATTCACTTTATTATCAATGTCATGCGACGTTCTAACTTACTCTAAACCCGATTTCTCGGCGAAGAGAGCTTATTACCAATGATTAGTTTACCATTCCTAGTCTCCTTAGTAATTACCAATGCATTAAGTACAAAAGCTTAAAGCAATTGACCGTCCTACTCCTATTCCTAGGTAGTATTTCATAATCAAGAGAATTCTTATCAGTTCATGATTTTCCCGTACGTTCCTGTATCGAAAAAACCAAATATCATAACACCGAATGAGTTAAACGATGTACACATTATCCTTAGAAAAGAAAACCCAAACAATTGATAATACAAGCATATGAATAAAATAAGAATGTCAATATAAGAGAGTTTCAAAAGGATTACATTTTTCCCCAACAACAATGGGTTTAGTTCACCATAGACATGCTGAAACTAGATGGAATTAATGAAAAGAATGAAAGAGTAAACCCTAGATTTTGTAATTTGGAGCTCCCGCATCCAAAAGCCGCCTCCAGAGAGTGTAGAAAGGGCTCTAATGTCTTCTACTGCCAAAAGATTAACCTAAGGGTCGCACTAGGTCTATTTTTAGCGCAGAAAAGTAATAGAAATTCGGTCCAAGCCCATCATTTAGGCGCTCAGCGCTCATTGGACCACTCAACGGTAGCCCCCATAATCGCAGGACACTTAGCGGTGAATCTTGGTGCTCAGCGGTGAGTTCCAGAATCGTAGGACGCTCAACGTCGTCGCTCAAGTGTAAAACAGTGTCTTCCTCCACGAAGCTGGCGCTCAACGTTGGAATTGGCGTTGAGCGGTGGCCGTGACTCTTCCTTTGCATCTTTTCTCATCCTTTCTTGAGTCCAAGTCCTTCCTTCTTCACTTTCCATCATTCAATTCTCATCAAATCTTGTCAAAACAATGTAAAACCAAGCACAATACCTCTAAAAACCACTTTTGACTCTCTTGTGAGTAAACTAAGTTTTTTGCATGATTTTAAGCTCATTCTAAGTCATAAAGGGTGTGTTTTGGTATCAAATTCAAATATAAAAATAGCGGTTTTTAGACCGTTATCAACGACTCAACTTTTCCCAGCGGTTTTCCTAACCACGGGTAATGTACTTTTCGGGAGTTAAAACCGTCGAAAACGAAAAAATAACCCTCGGTAAAAATCTATATTTTTGTAGTGATTAGTCACAAATAATATATAAAAATATGAAATAATTATATTTTTCGTTCGCATTTTCATATTTGGTAGGAGTAATGAGGTCATAAGGTCATAATTTTCTTCAAATTTATCATAGGTGTTTCGGGTATAGGGTCGAGCAACTCCACAAAAAATACCTTCACACTTTCACTCCTTAATCTCTTGGGTAGTTGTGTCCGTCCTTAGTCCAAATTCTCCTTTGTGTGTGCTCCAAACCAATTGGGGGTACCTGCCAAAGGTAAATCATCCGAAGGGGGGTTAGAGTAAAGTCTTAAATTCACAATAAATGCAATCACCTACCTCTTACCTATGACCTCTATTTATAGTTTTTGAGATGAGCCTAAGATTAGTAGAATCCTAATTACGGACCAATCATAGCCCATTACACTAATTGGTACTTACCTTAACCTTGATTCTTGGTGTTTCTTAATCAGCATTTTACTACTGAGATCGCCCGTTCGGCCTCTACTTATGCTTGGTAAGATGGGCTTTGTATTTATTTTGATCAAATTTGGGTGTTTAACACGCTAGGCCGTTCGTTCCTCTTTATCTGTCGGGACCTCCGGCCAACGGTACAATAGGTATTATATCATACACAAACTTTTTCTTCAAATTCTTTAATGAATTCTTTCATATTTCTTAATCCAAACAACAATTCAATTATCTTTCTATATCCTTAAATTCATTCACTCACTCTTCTTCAAATCATTTTTCCAATCGAAACACTACCTTAAACTTTGTTTGAAGAAATTTGTTTTCAGGTACTTATAGAAACAAATAAGAAATAAAAAGAAATTGAGTTACTTGTATAATCTAAAATCAGGTTATACACTTAGCATTTATAGACATTTTATTTTTATTTATTTTCTCCAAAAACTAAGGACATATAATAATTTTAACTTATGAAGAAGCTCTAGTTTTTATCTTCTTATTTTGCTCTTGTAGAATTTTTTATGAGAAGTGGTTCTAAGCAAGACCATAAAACATAGCTAGTTAGGGGCAAAATCAATCTTTTGTCCACAAGCAATGTGAGTGTGGTCTAACTTGCTTTGACCTGCTTACTTATCCACATATGTCTTGCCCTTATCAATATGTTATGTATCATTTTTTCCCCATTGTAAATAACATCAAGGTTTAAGATGTAATAATTTAGAATAACTGGTTTCTTTAGCATAATTGTGAATTCTCTTATACTCATGTGGATAAGTATTTAATTGAACTTCCGTATCTGTAACTATTCGGACTCACTGAAACACACATGTTGGTGCTGACATTGCATCTCTTGCTTGCTGATAACAGTGAATACTAGCTCGTAAAATATGGTTCACGTGTAACGAATTAATGACCAAAAAAATAGAAAAAGAGTGGGCCAAACAATAAATGGAATTTGTGTATGATAACATTGCATACGGTAGCTTTTGAGCCTATGATGCTATGTGAAAAAGTGCTTCTCTGATGCTCTGTTTTCTATCATGCTTGTTAGGTACATTGAAACCAAGGTAAGAAAAACAAGACAGAGAAAAAGCAGTGATAAACTCACAAACTGAATTATTCACTATTAAATGTAAAAACTAAGGTTTACAAAGGAAATCATGGAGAAAAGGCTCTGCATTCCCATTCACACATTTCATCGAACAGTTTTGTAATTCATAGCTAATCATATATTTTCTACATTTTAACCATCAACACACATTTCCATGCATCATTTATGGCATTTTATAGGTTCATTAGTAATTTCTAGCCAGAATATCATCACATCATATGACATTTGCTCATTTTCACATATTGCATTGGTTTTGCCCTGTTTTAATATTCTCATACAAGGTTCATTCTAGTTTCTTTTCTAGATAGAATTCTTTAGTTTAATTTCTCCCATCATTGTATCTTTTTCATTTTAGGCTGAATTCATACAAACAGATCACTCATACTTTGCCATCTCTTTGGATTTGACATCCAAAGTCTAACATCACAAGATTTCCCTTATACTAAATCCAAATAGAAAAATCAGAAAATAAGTTGAATCTTCATTGAAAGAAAAGCAACAACTCAGTATATAACATCACAAAGTTTTCCTTATACTAAGACACTCAAAATACAATCATCAAATACTTTCCTCACCAATTGACTTCCTTTTTGCTTATTTAATGAATCCTCTCCTCAACTACCTGCATATTTAACATAACAATTTTATCAGTTTGACTAATTCCATGCCATTATTTAAGTATTGAAATTGTCATGATTTCTTACTTTAAACCACTGAGATGATTGAACATACAGTCTGAACAAACGTGAGCAAAAGTAACACAATTGCAGCAATAGTGGAGGCCTTTTTCCAAGGAGTGTTAAAGTAGTCGTGTACGAAGATAGCCTTGTACTTGTTGAAAGGATTTTCATAGAAATTATTTAAGCCACTGCAGATGGAGCAATAGTATGGAGTGAAGTCTGGCATACTCATACTTGAAGCCAGATTATTGATTACTGTAACCACCTTATTAGCATCACCGCTCCAATTGACAATAATTTTCTTGTCAGCAAGTACATTCACATCTTTTTCAGTCTTGATAAGAAAATATAGGATGGCTACATATTGAGTAATGATTTTTGTAGCCGAATGGTGGCAACTTTCATATGCCACCATATTCCTCAAATAAAGGTATGTACTGGCATTTATATTCAAGCTTGGCATGCTCAACACTCCATCTTCAGATAATTCCAAGTCAAGAAAGCTTTTATTTGGACTGACTTTGAACTCAAGACCTGCCTCCATTAGTTGGCTTGCACTATAAACATGTTTAATATCTTCTTTGCTTTCAGTCTGATTTCCATGATCAATCTTTGATGATGATATTATTGAAGATCTAAGCAGATCAGTGAAGTGTTTTGGACTCTCTTCCGGACACTCGGTTTCAAAACTTGTGCTCTTAAGACAGTTGAAACAAATCTGACAAAAGGAGAGGATTGGTTTGTTCGTCCCAGTGAGTGGTTCATTCGTACTGGTGAGTGGTTCTTTTGTACGTATGCAGTTGAAACAAGTCGTACCAGTTCGTATACAGTTGACACACATCTTAAAAAAGGATGGGGTATCACGAAGTGATTCATTGGTATCACGGAATGATTCATTCGTGGTACTGGAAAGTGGTTCATTGGTTATGGAGGGTGGTTCATTAGTGAGGTTGTAAAGTTGTTCGAGGACAAAGAATGGAAGTTGATTTTCCAGTATCATCAAGTCATGCTTAATCTCCAGTCGCATCCACGGTTTTAACATTATGTGGTCTTTTTCCTCCCAAACATGGGGATCACTCCATCTTAGAAAAATCTCAATTATGAACAAAGCATCAACAAAAATCATAGTCAAGAAATCAACATTGTTACCTTCAATTGTCTCTGCATAACAGCTTCGAATAATATTAATGTTTTCGCATATCTCTTTAATTTTGGCAACCAATATTTTTTCGGATAGTTTTCTTCGATTCAGAAATGCCTTGACATATTTCAGTTTAAGGCTTTCATTCAGTTTAAGGCTTTCAGTTGCCTTATTACTGTTGCGATGATAAGGACCAATGGAAACAATTTGAGGTGTGTAGGCTTTGGGAGTAGATTTACGAATATTTGATGGTACCTTATAAATGCATTGCTTATCGATTTCATCAATGTTTGGAGCAGTCACATTTTGAAGCATCTTACTCCATTTTTTCTCCAAATCATTCAGTTGTCCTTCCATTTGGTTAGAACTCTGAAACATGAAAAATATTTAATAACTTATTGAAATATTAGGATTTGGGATTTTTGGTTTTAGAATATCATTTTTAGAGGTAGATTAATTACTAATTATAAATACTTACTTTTAATAACCATTCTTAAATATAATTGATCCCTATTGTACCCGTTTAAATTATCAAATGACCATTTTGCCCATCAGAAAAATGAATTTTAGATTGTGTATTTCTAAGGCTTTTTGAAACAAGTTTTTCAGAATTTTCAGAACGAGACTTTTGAGATGTTATTTCACAAACAAAATTTTCGAAATGACATTTCCAAAATGTAATTTTCGAAACAATTTTTGAAATTCATGGAATATTTTTAAAAATGAATTTTCTAATACGCATCTTCCGAAACAAAATTTACAAAATGTATAGAATTTCTTCCAGAATGAATTTTCCAGAACATCTCAACATGAAATATATCTAAAAGGGCTTTCCGAAACACATGATATAAAACATCTTTTACATTAATAAGAAAAAAGAGAAAATATCTCACTATTTAATATAAATATCATCAAGTTGGCACTGCTCAAAATACAATTCTTGTAAAGCTGTTAAAAACAAGTTGGATTATAATTAGCATTTTTCAGCAATAAAATATGATTCCAACGTTGAGGTTACTTCATTTGATTCTTCACAACAACAAAAAATCAAGTTGAAAAAATTCTGAATTCAACTTAGTACTTGACTCCCCAAGTTCAACATCTCCAGCTAAAATAAGTAGTGCAAAAGATTGGAACCAAATATAGCAAATAGGAGAAGAAAGAACCTGGTATGGTGAAACTGTCTGAGGAAGATGATGATTCTTCACCAATTAAATTTCCACAACTCACCAACTGCTTTCTCATTCATCTTATGCATTGATTCCTGCTTTATATAATAATTCCTTATGCTCAAGTCTTTCCATGTCAATTTCTTTATATAAACAAAAAACTACTTTTGACCCCACATTTCATAAATAACAACCGTTCCACATTTACTTTTTCAATAAAATAATGTGTAAAAAAATCTATAAATTGAAACCAAATAAAGCAAATAGGAGGAAAGTAATCTGAGATCGTGAAGCTGTCCAGGAATATGAAGTATCTTCAGCTATTAAATCACTTTTCAACAACTCAGCAACTGTTTCTAATGCAATTATTCGTGCTTTATATATATAATAATCCCTTATGCTGAAGTCTTTGTAAGTCAATTTATATAACAATAAACTACTTTAACACCATTGGTTACACTTACTTTTCCAATTAAATTTTATATTATACACTAGATCTACCATCTAAACAACCCACTTTAGGAATATTGTAGTCATTAAAAAAAAGTTAGTTTTTGCATTTTTAAAGAAAGAGATATTAAAAAGTAAAATTATAAATATAAAGTGTATGTAAAAATTAATATATGGATTGTTCACCCATAAACATTTAACACTTACTTTTTCGATTAAATATTATAATAAAATGTTAATTTATGGAGATATATAATAAATTGCAGTTCATTAATTAATGGGTTATTTAGATAATGATATCGTGCTTTTACTTTATGCATTTCCATAATTTCTTCTTTTTATATTCTCTCAAATTTTAGAAAAGTGACTTTTTATTTGTATATTTTGGAAAAATTTTGGAATTTTTATCGGCTCCAACTCCCGTTTGTCTTTGCTTCCCCTGCACCCTATCGTTCGCCTCTAACTCTTCATCGTATTCTATTGTTCGTCATGATTTTTCCATACCTTTCACCATTCGGCTTAACCTCTCTCTGCCTTCTATCGTTCGATTTGCCTTCCCTTGCCTCCTACCATTCGGCACCAGCTCTTCACCGCCTTCCACCGTTCAGCTAGACCTCTCCGCGCCACCATTTGGCTTGACCTTTCCCTGCCTTCCACCGTTCAACTTGCTTTCCTTTGTCTCTTATCGTTCAGTTCCAGCTCTTCACCCCCTTCCATCATTCGGCTAGACCCCTCCACACCTTCCACCATTCGGCCTTTACGGTCAATACCATTCAACCTCACTTCCATCTTACCTTTCTTCTCATTCTCATATACTTTCCAGCCCTTATCATTACACTAGTAAAAAATTGATTTATTACCGTGCACATTATGCATTGGTTACCCAGAAACCGAAGTATACTATTGCGCGGTGACATTTTTGAAATTATATTGACAGTATAGGCCGCGCACTACAAGAAAAAATTGAATTATATACAGCTAAATACCGTATATAAGACCCAAAATCCGTATATAATACTTGATTATATACAGATTATATACGAACAAAAATCTGTATATAATATTGTCGTAGCTAAGATTATATACAGATAAATCCGTATATAAATTATATACGGCCGTATGTAACTATAAAGCTTTATAAAAAAAAAATTAAGTTACCTCACGTATCCAATACATATAAGTTTAATAAGGTGAAACTTCATCTTTGACTAAATAACAAGCACCCAAGGAAAGTACAATCAAGTTTTTCCATATTACCACAAAACCCAAGAAACTCAGAACAATAATTTCACACTTAAAGTTCACATACTATAAAATTAAAATTTCTAAGTACTCAAACATAGTAATAACTAAAGTCTAGATGTTTCTAATACTAATAATTACAATAAGAACGAAACAAATTAAAGGATTCTTTATCTTGTACTTGATCATTGTCATGCAACTCTTAGTTTGAATCAAATTGACCTCTTATGTTGCAATGGTGTTAGGAGTTCTCCTGATTGCTTGTAGAAAAACTTTCCATCCTACAACTTCATATATGCTTGAGGGATGGTGGACAAAGGTTAGGAACGAAACCAGGAGCGACCCCATTTTCGTCAAACCCTTAGCCTTTTTTTTGTTTGATACCTACTCACAAGTAAACTTTATCACCAAAAAATCATATTACCAATAAGATATGAAAAATAATTTTCTTAAACACTAAATCAGACACACAGTAAAAAATACATTCTTGGAGAGCGGGTGTTTAATTGTATTTAATTATTTCTTGATGATGAAATGGATAGTAAAATCATAGTTTAAAATATGTGAATGAGAATTTCTAAAATTATTAAATAAAATGTTAATTATTTAAAGATTGTTTAAAGTTTGATTTTATATAATTTTATATTTTATTTATAGTTCTAAAATAAAAGTTATCTTTACAAATATTACTCATTTAAATTTTATATTTTAATATTACTCATTTAAATTTTCTTTTAAAAATACATTTATTTACAAGAGTATTTAATATACAGCTATATTTACACTAGGAGCAAAATTAAAATAAGGAGTTGACTTTAATTGCAGGGGCATACCAAAAACTAGGAGCAAAATTAAAATAGTTATAAATTTTGAAAAACAACAAATACATTTTTCAAGACAATGATGCCATTACCTTATCATCTTCATGCTTACCTTTCAAACATATCCTTTTCAAATATAGTTGGCATAATGAACAAGTAAAGGTTAGAATAATGAAAAGCAGTACAATGAACAAGTAAAGGTACATACTTCAATATCCAGATGATTAAGATTGAAATAAAATGCTCTACAATTAAACTTATCAGAGTACATATTCAAATAAAAGTACCTCAATTACTTGCAACCACTACTATTAAACCCTCTGTCGATACAATAAAAGTACCCCAATTACTTCCAATCAATTGTAATTTAACTCATAGTTGACCAATATTTGGAGGGAAGAAAGAACATACTTCAAGAACTGAATAATACATGATAATGCAAAGTAGATAAAACGCATAATCTAATTAATTAAACAATTGAAATTATGACTAAGAAGCTTTCATCCTTTGAGAATAACAATTTCCAATCAAATAAAATTCACTATAGATTAACAAAGGCAATTTTATAATAATTCAAAAAAAGATGTTCTAAACCTTGATCAACCTATTGGTTGGTGTTGTTTGAAACTCTTGCCAGATGTTCCCTTTATATATTGAAAAGTCCACTACAACAAATACAAAGGAAACTAACTGGATTCAATTAACTAACTATAAAAATTATTAAATAGTAAGTAATATTAAAATTGGATATGTATAGTGACTGAATTTGAATTATAGGACCCATAAATAGACATCATGAAACATACGTGAATAACAGAGTTGAACATATGTACTTGCAACAGAGAACATTAGTTACCTGAATATCCAAGCGAATCGAATGTTAGATACCTTTATCATGCTTCATCACAGGAGAAAATATATCCATCAGCTGAGTAGCCAAAATAGTAGGCTTTTGGAGTCGGTTGGCCAAAGCAAAAGCTAATGCTTACTCTAAGCAATCCTGAGATGGAATAGAGGCATAGAAGAAGCTACTTAAAATTGGCCCCCTTTCTGCCTGCACCCAAACAAAGTCATCAAACAAAAAAGGCATGAAAGACAAAACCTATTTTGTAGAGTTAAACTTACCTATAAGTTACAAAAGGAAAAATACAAATGTAAACTAAGTTACTTAGCTGACATTAAACGAAAACTTTAATTCAAGTAGAATGAGTTAGTAGTATACGAGACATAAATGTTATGAATGAAAGAAGTGAGGAAAGATACTACTAGAGAACAGAGAGCATGCATTGATACAATAGATTACATTTCAAACCATAAAAGTCATTCTCCATCAAAGACACACTGTGATTTAGTTCATGATGCTTAAAATAACATTTTTCAACATGAACTCATGATCAACATTTGTGATAGAGTTAAAAGAGCTAAACATTTTCCAATATTGCAACAGAGTTTATGCTTACAAAATAAGCCATGCCTGAATGCAGAAAAAATAGGAAAAACCCAATCTCTATTTATAATCAGTTTGTTTAAGATGAAATAGTTTAAAAGAGAATGTTGAGAAATGAAAAGATAAAAAGGTACTGATATTCTTGATAACATATTGTAGCCATAAACATTCCATCACGTCCTCCTTGCAAACATGTCCTTCGGTTATGTCCAACTTTACCACACAATCCACAATGCACTGACCTCTTTTTGGGAACAAGAATTTCAGCCTACAAAATTCAAAATAACAAGTCGGATTAACTATCTATAATTAACAGACCATGTTCTCCAACAATGTCACATGTAAATTTCCTTCTAAGTTCATCTTACTTTAAAATGCATTTCAAAATCTCATCATTCTATCATATTTCCATGTGCCCCAATAAGCATCATGCTCTATTTATTAATTTCTTATCTTCTGTCAAATGGAGAAATAAGAAAGACTCAACTTTCTCCCTTTCCAAAAGTTCTCATCTTCAACATTCATTTCAACTACTCTTGTTTACTAATGAGTTTACTATTCATGTATGCTTTTCTGTGTTATATTATTTAATCATAAATAGAATCTATGTATGTAATTCATTCTTCTAATACCAATTTTTGAGTTGTAAAAGAGAGATCACAATCCAGATCAAGGTGTCCACGTTCATTACATCTATTGCAAGTTTGATTGAGCTCTTCAATGGTTACTCTCCTTAAAGCCTAAAATCATAAATGCATATGAAAATATCATCATTCTAGGAAACGAAAACGAGCTCAACAAATTGTCAAAGATAATACTTTTGTGAATAATTGTATTCATAGTAATTTAATTGAATATAGAACATGAAAGTTTTACGTACCCATTTTCAGATGTTTGGGGAAAAGCAGACTAGCTGTCCAACTTTACCACATTGTCCACATCGTCTGTCAGCCACACCCTATGTTATGCATAATTTCTTGTGGACTCTTGGACCATTCCCAAAAAATAAACGTAATGGTAGTTCTTTCTGCACATAAATATGTATGAACAAGAATGAAACAAACTATAACTCTTTAAATTTGAAAAACTCAACAATCATATACGCAAAAATCAAAACACCCTTGAATCAATTCAAGACAAACAAAAAGAAACAAGGAAATCAATACTTATCTCTTGTAGCTTGCTCGACTCGAACTCCTTCAAAGCTTCCTTGATGAGCAAATGCAACGGAATCACGAGACGAACTCAAGATCAAAAGCGAAACAAAGAATGAACGGAAGAAAATGTTAGAAAACCCTAAACGAACGAATAAAAGCTAGAACGATTGGGGAAAAACTCTAAAATGGATGATGAACCCTAATCTGGACCAAAGGAACCCTAAAAATGGGGAGAAACTCAGTATGAACCAATTAATCGGTTCAAACGCAAGATTGATCAGTAGAAAAGTGTTTAAACAACACATGGAAGTTTAATCGGTGGAAATTGAAAAACAAACGATAGAAAGGGTTTTAATATGTATGAAAATGGCTTTAATCGATTAAAAATGAAGGAAAAGTAAAGAGGAGGACGAAACCCTAGGATTCGGAGATAATTATGTATATGAAAGTGAAAGGTGAAAGTCATTAGGGTTTTCGAGAATGTAGATATGATGGTGTGAGTGAGGCACAACATTAACCTTTTCATCTTCTTTTTTGAAGAGGCACGAGAAGGAAAAATTTGGACGGCCAAGCAAGCTAAAATTTAATTTTAATTTTAATAATAAATTATTTTAAAATTCGTATGTAAATTTGGTAGATAAATTTAATTTCATTTATATACGAAAAAATTGGTAGATAAAAATCCGTATATAAAATCCATATATAATATATTTCTAAAAATTCGTATATAAAATCCGTATGTAATATTTATATTATGTACGGATAAAATCCGAATATAAATATCGGTAGGTAAATCGCATTTTTGTTGTAGTGGCAGTTCCCCTCAGAACAGCAACCTATTGTCCCTGCAAAATTCTAACATTCCTGCCAAGTCAGTCGTGAAATAAATTTGGAGTCAGAGCGTCAGGGAATAGGCTACGGTTCTGAGGGGAACCGCGACTTATTGTCCCTGCAAAATTTTGACATTCCCTACTATAGTCTGAACACCATAAAAGTTAGGGAATAAACCGAGGATCCCCTTTGAACCGAGGCATAAAACCCCTCTAACTTTTCCCATGTGGTACTCCTACAATAATGGGCAGGTAGAGTGTCAGGGAATAGACCATAATTCCCCTATGAATCGAGGCATAAAACCCGCTGTCAAATTATGACTTTTCCCACGTGGCACTCCTGCAATAAATGGGCAGGTAGAGCGTCAGGGAATAGACCGCGGTTCTTAGGGGAATCTCGGCCTATTCGCTGATATGAAAAAATTTAAAATATTTAAGAGAATGAGCCTCGGTTAGGCGGGGAACCGCGACATAAAGTGTGAAAAAAATAGACCTTGGCTAAGTTGGGAACCGAGGTTGTATCCCCTCTATTACCCCAGTTTTCTAATGAAGCGAGGTAGTAACTATTAATTAGGTTAAAAAAATACAAAACAATTTCGTCTTCCTCCCTCGAAATCTCTCCTTGCAACTAAAAAGCTCTCCTCCGCCGTTTTT
Organism: Vigna radiata var. radiata; assembly: GCF_000741045.1. Lineage (NCBI taxonomy): Eukaryota > Viridiplantae > Streptophyta > Magnoliopsida > Fabales > Fabaceae > Vigna > Vigna radiata. The sequence continues at coordinate 168,272 of NW_014542216.1, forward strand.
GCCATTCTCGTCATTTTCATTGCACTCTCACCGATCAACCTTGATTTTGATTGCCTTCGTTGCCTTTATGATCATTTTGGAAGCATTTACACCAATCAAAATCAGTTTTGAAGCATTATTGTGTCGTCGCTGTGGTTTATTCATTTATGTCTCGTTTTTGGATTATTTAGATAAGATTTTTTATTATTTTCTTGCGTTTTTTATTATTTTGGATGATGAGACTTATGTTTTGTTGTATTTGTGTGTAGGTATTGTGATTTTGCTGCATTCCAAAACTTGGAAAGTCGTATCTTCTCTGTTGTTGGCTTCTTTTTCATGCTCTTAGGTTCCTATTATTATGTTTTATTAAACTTTTTTTGTAAATTTTTACTTTTTTGTATGTTGAATATATGTAATTATGTGTGATTGAATGTTTGAATTGATCATTTGAATGCTTATTAATTGTATGGTTGTATGACTGAATTGATTGTATGATTGAATTGATTTAATATGTAAAATTCTATAATTGTGGTTCTGCTCATTGCACAAGTCTCATTCCACACATCTCAGACACGTAGTAGATTAGTAAGAACCTCAATGTTTGGACTTTCTCTGTTATATAAATGAATGCTAAATCTTTTTTTATATATAGTTCTATTTCAGCAAGTATGATGTTGGTTGGGAGATCAATTGCTAACAGTAGAAAGCTTGCATGGATTGCTCTCAAGGTTTGACATATGTTAAAGCCATACTTTCTTATAGCTGTTTTGTTTTAATGATTTTCACTAACTATTTACAACTGTGATGATATATTGTAGTGTAGCAGACAGAAAGAATCATATGAGTGTGGATACTATGTAAAGTATTAGATGACCCATATTATTCGTGCTCATATCACAAGAGGTTGGGAAACGATAATATTTAAATTTAATGAATTTTGATTTTCTACAACATTTGGAATTCATATACACTAATTAATATCAATTATCTTGTGCAGAGATTAAAGGCTCCTACTCCAATTCTTTAGAAGCCACTTACATTCCTGAGGAAAGCAATTGCAAAACATTTCGTTAGATTATATAATAGTTCATAGTTTCTTATATTTAAAATACATTAGAACATGTTGATTTGTAATTATTTGACTTTATACATTATGAAATGTAAATATATTGACTATTGTGTTGAATCTGTTGAATCTTTGTTGTTATGATATTGTTTGATATGCAGTTAGTACCGGGGCCTAAAGTCCCAGATCTTTTTACCTCGCTCGTATATGTTGCGGTTCTAAAAGCGACGTATATTAAAAAACAACCGTGGTTCCCTTCACTACACTAGTGTTACCTACCACCTTATACTCTAACATTTTACCATTCATCTTTCGCTTTCAGGTCGCATTCCTTTTGTTTTAGATAAAGATTATTCTTCTTTTACAACAATTAAATGTCTTTTACTCTCTGTACTCTGCAAACGTATATGGAATCCAATGAAACTCTGATGTGAGTTGCCAGTTGTTGTTACCTTTTCAATACTTTTTTAAGCATATTATTAATAACATCCAGATGGGGTGATTGGTATCACTTTTGTTCTCCCGTTTTATATTTTAGTTCATACCTGAAATTTCATACATAAATTTCTGTGGTTGTTTTTGACAAATTAACTTTAGATGACTAAATTCAAACCTTTTTATCTATGAAACAATGAAACATTTAATTCAGAAATTCAAGTATTGTCGAAAGAGTGAAACATTTACTAGGTAAGAAAGTATTGTCAAAACAGAATTTAACACAATAAAAGAAATTCAAGTATATTAGTTCTTCTTTAACACTAAAAAAATTTAACACATTTGAACTTCTTCTTAAACATTAAAAATAAAATCGCTGCTATGATTTCTCTACATTGTTTTGCTAGTACTTCAACTACTAGTGATTAAAAATAAAATTAAAAAAAATAATATCTATGTAGTTTTATTCTCCTTCTTCTTATACCTAAATCTTTTTCAAGTTGTTGGGAGGTTCAACATACATATAGATCTCCACACTTGGACCAAGTTCTTACGGGTTTGCTTTTAGTATCACTCCAAAAAATCTCTTACCATTGGAGGTATTTATGTGTATATAAACCCATGATCAATCCTTCTTTTACTTGATGTGAGTCTTTATTTGTATCCCAACACAAGTAACAAATTTTCCCTTTGTGTTAATTCATAGCTGCAATGCCACATACAATTTTGTCTTTTCTAAGAAATACTAAAACATATCTGAAGACGCATGGATGGAAGATGCTAGTAGATTGCAGTGTTCAGGGGATGGAATGAGATATGACTTGATTGGTTTTGGGTTGCGGAATATTGTCTGATAGAAATAAATATATCACTATAAAAATAACATATTACAGGAGAGGTGGGTTTTATTTTCGGAGTTTCAAAAACCTCCCTTAATTTCCATCGGTTTCTATAATAAACCACAATAAATTTTTAATTTAGTTATTTAAAATAATATTTCAACGGTTTGGTAAACAAAACCGCCGGTTAGTAGTATTTACCCTCTGAATTTTTTCTTTCTCGCGCCTCTTCTTTTTTCTTCTAATTTTTTCATTTTCGCGTTTCTCTTCTCCAGACAGTTTCACATCCTTTCTCTCCACTACTGAGCTTCACATTCTTTTCTTCTCCATTTCTCAGCTTCCCTAGTCTTTCTTTCGCCAATCCTTATGCACGCTAATCGGCGATGTCTGCGCCCTGCCGCTGCTAGCGATGTCTGTGCCACCATCGGTCGCGCTGTCGCCGCCAGGGCCAAAGACCGAATTAGATGGAGTAGCGCGATTCTCACAAATCCGTTTGGCCGATAGAAGCGGAGGCACCGCGTGAAGGCAAGGAAGTCCCGTGTTGGATTGATGAAGAAGGGGTCATCGAAGATTCGAAGAACGGCATTGCCGTTGTAGGATAAAGCGCGCTCTCTCAGAAGATTAATCCCCAGTTGCCGGAAGGTGTCGTTCTCGAAGCTTGTAGAAGAAGCCGGTGATTAGATCTCTGCCTTGGAGATGCAAGTGCGAGGAGTGAGAGCCATGGCGAGTCTCGCCGACCTTCAGACCGACGGTCCCCCTCCCCCGCTCCTTTCGTCTGTGTTTAATGCTACAATCCGGGTCAGGTTTCAATTTCTATAAATTTGCTTTGACATCTCCAAATGTCTAAGTAAAAACATTTATTTTCAACCAAATATAGCTTCAGAGTATGCTAATAGAGTGGTTAATGCACATTCAAGATTGCAAGGAACACATATCGTCCCTTGAAGTTACACTTCGTTACACCAACTGTAAGTAGTTAATATTTCAAACTACAAATACAATTATAAATTTTATGATATTTTATAAATTTAACTTGTGCTCACGTGAACCGGGAAGCTTTGAGTGCGGATATTATGTCATGAGGCACATGCATAAAATTATATCCGCAAATGTCATTGACTCATGAAATTTGACAATGTGAACATTTTATAACTAAGATATTAAGTCATTAATATTATAACTTGACTCAAACTATTCATTGTGTAGATATTTGATGACACGTCTCCAATGGAGCAACATGTCATAAAGGAAGTCTGGGAGTAGTGGATTGCATTTTTTTAACCATTTGTAAAAGATTAGACGTTTCAATATTACATTTTGAGTTTAGGAGCTATTTTATTTGTAACTATGTTAGGTAAATATATTTAGGAATCTTTTTAGGTATATATTGAAGATCGAGTCAAGTTACGAAGGGCAAAGGTCGAGTCAAGTTGTTTTAGGCCAAAAGTCAAGCCAATTCAGCCCGTATTGATAGTTGAGATGAGTTTTCTCGACTCAAAGATCGAGCTGAGTGGGACTGAGTCGGAAGTCTAGCCAAGTATTCCTACATGAAGGTTGAGCTGAGTCGGCTTAGGCCGAAGGTCAACTAAGTTGGCATATATTGAAGGTGGCACCAAGTGAGCTCGTCCTAAAGGTCGTGACAATTCAACTCGAGTCGAAAGTCCAATTGAGTCGGCCTAGGTCAAAGGTCGAGCCAAGTTATCTTGAGCTAAAGCTCAAGCAAAGTTATTCCTTGTAGAAGGTAAAGCTGAGTCAGTCTCGTCTAAAGGTCGGGTCAAGTCAGCCTGGGTGAAAGTTGAGCCCAAGGTTGGTTTAGTCTTCCTAATCCGAAGGTCTAGCCGAGTTAGCCCTAACTGAAGGTTTAGCTAAGTTGCCTCGAATTGAAGGTCCAACCAAGTTGGCATGGGTTAAAGGTCAAGCTGAGTTGTCTTGGTTCGAAGGTCGAGTCAAGTTCCCTTGTCGAAGATCGAGCCGAATTGATCTAAACTTAAAGCTGAAATCAATCAATCCTAATTAAAAGTCAAGACGAATCAATTTAGACTAAAGACTAAGCCTAATTGACCAAGACTAAAAGTTGTGATGAATTCCAAATCAAAGATCGAGCTAAGTCAACTCGAATTTAAAGATAAATTTGAGTTTTACTTAAAATAAAAATTAAATTGCTTTATTCAACTTGTCACTTATTCGATTGCAATAATGTTAGAGGCACTCAATTGATTTCATAAATATATGAGAGATACAAAGTTGCAATATGTGAATCAACTGATAAAAAGAACATTTTATAGACATCAAATGGAAGAAGCAATGAGGGAAGAGTTGTTTATGATTGAAAAGAACAAAACATGGGAACATGTTGATAAACTACAATACAAAAAGAGAATAGTCTGAAATGGGTATTCAGAACTAAATTAAATATTTATGGTTCAATTAGACTTGTAGTCAATGGATATGCACATTTTTTTTTTTGTTAGTTACTTTGGCACAATTGCACCAGTTGCCACACTTGATACAATAAGATTATTTTTTGCAATTTCTGTTCAATTGGTCTGGAAAATTCATTAAATGATGGTCAAATCAACATTTCTAATTAAATAGATATTTGAAGAAGAAATTTATGATGAACTATCTAGAGTTTTGTGGTGAAAGGTAGAGAAGGCAAATTCTACCGACTACATAACGCTCTTTATGGCTTAAAAGAGACCCAAGAGCTGGTATAGTAAAATAAATGAGTATTTTCGTTGCCTTGATTTAAAACAAAAGGATTTTATAATCCACATTTTATGTTCAACACATTAGCATGGAAATTCTTGTTATTTCTCTTGGATGATATTTTAATTACTAGTAGCAATGCAAAAATTATTGATGAGTTTAAGGAAGACAAGATGCAAGGTTTGGAAATGACAAACAATGGATTGATGACATGTTTTCTTGGAATGGAGATCAATCAAGAAGAAAAGCCAAGTTTTAATATGCCAAAAAAAATCAAGTTCTTAAAAAATTCAAAGACGAGGATTGTAAAGAACTTAATACCCAATAAATCAAAGGGAAAAGTTGTACAAAATGGTACTAATGAAATGAATGATATTTTAGGAGTTTGATTGGTTGCTTTTTGTATGTGAACAACCCGGTCTGATATTATGAATGTTGTAAACATATTGTCTCATTGTCATAGTGAATTGTATCTAAAATTATCAAAAAAAAAAGTTATTAGATATATCAAAGGAACCATAAACTATGAATTCAAGTTTTGAAGTTGTTTGGATATTTTAACCGTGATTGGGTAGATTTTTTTTATGATATGAAGAATATTTTGGAATATTGTTTACTATTGACTCGTAATTTTTTCATGGTGTTTAAAATAATGTATTCTAACTCATTTAGCTACAAAATCAGAGCTTGTGGCTGCAACATTTTGGTTGATTTGCATAGGGAACACAGGAGGTACTGATGTATTTGTTGATATATTACACTACAACAATTGATCGCTAAAATGTTTTTCTTTTTTAGTGATAATCAAATTGTGACATCTCTCCCAACTCTGTATTTCAAGTAAAAATAAGAAATTCAAATCAATATTTTCTTCTTGACAAAGGTTCAAACAATTGAGTGACATATTTATGAAGTCCTTATCAATCAATAAGTTTGACTTTATCGAAAAAATAAATTAGTGAACGTAGCCTCTAATATAAGGTGTGTTAGGAGTTTACTTTTCGGCTTTTTTATTTTATTTATTGTTTCAATTATCAAAGTATTATTTCAATTTTTATTAAAAGGGATTTTATTTAGTCAAGTAGTTAAAAATTATGTGGTAACTTATAGGAGGTTGACTAATATGGAAAGTTATGTTTTTTATTTTTTTGGAAAGTTAAGTTTTTTTTCAGAGTTGTAATGTAATTGCATTGTAAAAAATTGAGTTTGAAAATTTGTTTGGATTTGCAATACTACTTACTTCTTGAGGAACTGTTACTAACAAAAATATAATATATATAATTTTAATAATCATGATAAAAGTGAAGATATTTTTTTATAAGTTTAAAAATATTTATAAGAGCTTGTAATAAAGGTAGTTAAGGATAACCAAAAACTAGAAAAAAAGTTGAATATTTATTTTTAGGAAAGAAAAACAACAACAAAGTAAATCTCCTTATTACAAGGTTCTCTTACAAATAGAACTTAGACAGTCAAATACAATCATCACCGTCTTCTTCCCTTAACTGACTTTCTTGTTCCTTATTTAACAATCCATCTCATTAATTACCTGCATATTTAACATAGCTAATTTTATCAGTTGTAACTCATTTCATAGCAGCATATAAGTATAGACATAGCATGATTTCTTACCATGAAATAGTGAGGCGATTGAACATACAGTCTGAAGAAACGTGAGGAAAAGTAGCATAATTGCAGCAGTAGTAGATGCTATTTTCCAAGGAGTGTTGAAGTAGTCGTGTATGAAGGTAGCCTTGTACTTGTTACAAGGGTTTTCATAGAAATCATTTAAGCTATTGCAGAGGGAGAAATAGTGGGAATTGAAAAATGGCATGCTAAGTTGTGAGCTCAGATCATTAATCATTGTAGCCACTTTATTAGCATCACCGGTCCAATTTACAATAATTTTCTTATCAACAAGTATGTTCACATCTTTTTCAGTATTGATGAGAAAATCTAGAATCGTTAAGTATTGAGTAACAATGCTTGTAGCAGAAAGGTGGCAGTGTTCATATGCCATCATATTCCTGAACAAAACTTCTGAGTTGTCATGTATATCCAAGCTTGGCATGCTCAATACTCCATATTTAGAATAGGTCAAGTCAAGTAAGCTTTTATTTGGACTGAGCTTGAACTCAAGACCTGCCTCCTTTAGTTGGCTTGCACTGTATACATGTTTAATAATTTGTTTGCATTCTTCCGGTTTTCCAAGACCAAGCTTTGATGATGATATTATAGAAGATCTTAGCAAATCATTGAAGTGTTTTGGACTCTCTCCTGAACACTCGTTTCCGAAAAGTCTATTCCCAAAATATTTGAAAGTAATGTCAAGAAACTTCTCATTCATACCAGTGAGCTTGTGAAGTTCTTCAAGAACGCAGAAAGGAAGTTGATTTTCCAGTAGTAGCAAGTCAAGGTCCACATAGGTTAGCATCCATGGTTTTAGCATTAAAGGGTCTTTTCCCTTCCATTCACAATTACTATTCCATCTTAGAAAAAGTTCAATTATGAAGCAAGCATCAACTAAAATCAGTTTCAAGAAATCATCACTATTGCATTTAATAGTGTCTGCATAACAACTTCGAATAATATTGCTTTCTTCCATTTCTTTAATTTTGAGAACAAATTCTCTGATAGGTAGTTGTGTTCGATCTAGGAATCCCTTGAGATATTTGAGTTTGAGCTCTTCCATTGCCTCAAAACTGTTGTCTTCCTTACTAAGGTCACATGGTTTGTGATGATAAGGGCCAATTGAAAGAATTTGAGGAGTGTAGGCTTTGGGATTACTTTCACGAATATTCGGTGGTACCTTATAAATGCATTGCATATGGAATTCATCCGTTTGCAGAGGTTTCACATGTTGAAGCATCTCGGTCCATTGTCTTTCTAAACGTTCTATTTCAATGGCTAAATCTTTTGATTCTCTTTTCATTTGGTTAAACCACTGTAACATGAAAGCTGATATATACAGAAATATTAGAAACTAGGATTTTGAGTTATAGAAAAACATTTTTAAAGGTGGAGTGTAAAAATTAGAAATACTAATCTTTAATAAGCATTCCTAAACATAATTCATATAACAAGTATTTTTAAAGTTGATTTAGAACATTTTTTATATTAAGAAATCTACATCAACCAAAGAGACTAACTCCAAAACCAATTACATTTTTGGTTGACCATCCATGATCGACACATTTTATCGACTACTATTAACTGACCACATTTGATCAACTTTTCTGGATTGATCATGCTCAGCTGACCACTCTGAATTGATCACTTTTGACCGTTCATCTCTTGGCCAACCGATTAATCACTTTGGACCGAACACAATCGGCAGTTCATCCCGTGGCCGACCTCTTGATCATCGTGACCAATCGGTTACAAAATGATCAAAACAATAATCTCCAATCAAGTAGTTGATTTTTATTAAAATATGATTAAATTGATTACAATATTATAGTGTCATGTACTTTTGAAAGTACCATCCAAGACTAGGAGACTTGACCAAACACCCCATTTGGTTACCAAATTCGACAAGAGCACTTGAGCTATACAAACGAGAAATCTAGAAATGCCCAATACTCAGCTTTGGAGGCAAACTACAAACCCTATCCATACACCCGAAATAACAAGAAAAAAGAGAAAATATCTTACTAAGTATTAAAAATATCAAGTACGCACTGTCAATATACAACACTGGTAAAGCAGTAAAAGAGTTACATTTTTCAACCATAAAACATGGTTCCAAGATTGAGGATAATTCATTTGAAACCAAAGCAAACAAAAGATAACCCATCTAAAAAGAATTCTGAATACAATATAGTACTTAAACCATCGAGTTAATTAGATGCCTGACTCCCCATATTCACATCTCTAGATAAATAATTAGTGCAAAAAAAATCTATTCATGGATGAAATCAAAGGTCTGGAACTAAATACAGCAAAAGGGAGGAGAGTGAACCTGATATGTTGAAATTGTTGAGGAATATAATTAATCTTTTAGCAATTAAATCACCTTTTCAACTATTCATGCTTTTATAATAATTCCGTGTGCTGAAGTCTTTCTAAGTCAACACCATTGATTATCTTTCGAAATCTAATGGCTATAAATTGCAGTTCATTAATGAATGATTTAGTGCGTTTGTGGATAATGTATGGACCCATTGTCCAGCATTTGGCTCTTTGTACAGCTTTTTGGGTTGAAAACAGTCACTCTGATTCTCATGCGTGCCAAATAAGTTTCAAAGATGGAGGGACCAAATATGTTTGTACTTTTATAACACTGAAGCTGAAATTATGCTAGCTTAATTTCTACTCGTTTTCATATCTTTCAGTTGCTTTTATTTACTTGGATTTTTTTAAATTTTACGTTTGCATATATAAGTTTACCACAAATAAATAACTATGAGAAACTCGTGAAATAGTAAGTAAAAGATAAATGATGAAACGAAAAACAAGTGTAAATATATGGCCTAGACCAAAATAATTTATAGGCCTCAACAATTATAATGCCCCACCTTACATGGAACCTTAACAAACCTGACTAAGCTAAGTGGAAGAGTAAATACAATCGTCAGCGGGTTTGCTAGAAGTGGAGGATTGACCTTACTTGGCTCAACATCATTTATAGGCTCGAAAATAATAGTAGAGCTACTATTGCAAATAATTTTGTTATTTAAAGAGACATGTATATTTATTTTATTATTTAATAAGGTATCAAGAGAATATGTTAATATCTTCTCGATAGGTCCAAAAGGTCTATAAATACATCATCTCCCGGAAATACTCATTAAATACTTAATAATTACTACTCTCACATCATTCATCCACTCCTATTGACTTGAACGTTAGAGATAGTGAGAAAAGATCTCACTATTTATTAAATAACATCAATATGCACTGGTCAATATACGATACAGGTAAAGCTGTTAAAAATATTTCGATTATAAATAGCATTATCAACCATAAAATATGGTTTCAAGATCGAGGATAACTCATTTGATTCCAAAGCAGAATTAGATAGATACTTGGGAACAACAAAAAGTTAACTCGACTGAATTTCTAATTCGGTTTCATCTTTGGCTTAGGCCGAATAATCTTAAATCTTTTACTTATGTGACTCATATCGACATTCATACTCAGCCAACTTTTAGGAAAATAAGTTTTTATGAATAATCTGACTTACTTTTATGATGAATTTCACCTATACAAAACATTACAATTTGTAAGATTTTCATTGCACTTCTCCTCTCCAAACCATAATGTTTATCAACTATTACAAATCATGACCAGTGTAATGACCATTTAAAGTCAAAACATAACAATAAACTCCTCCTGAATTTTTCACTCCTAAAACATCATAATACAACTACTCATAAAATCTGTCATACATAGTAACTCCCACATTTAGGTTTACCTTACACTTCCAAGGTTCTCTTACAATTACAGCTTAGACAACCAGATATAATCGTCTACGTCTTCTTACCTTAACCGACTTTTCTTCTTCCTTATTTAACTATCCATCTCCTTATTTACCTGCACATTTAACATTACCATTTTATCAGTTCTAACTCATTTCGTAACAGTAGTTTAGTATACGTATAATGATTTCTTACCACGAACTACTGAGATGATTGAACATACAGTCTGAATAAACGTAAGCAAAAGTAGCATAATTGCAGCAGTAGTAGAAGCTATTTTCCAAGGAGTGTTGAAGTATTCGTGTATGAATATAGCCTTGTACTTGTTGAAAGGATTTTCATAGAAATGATTTAAGTTATTGCAGATGGAGAAATAGTGTGAATTGAAATATGACATAGCAATATTTGAGCTCAAATTATTAATCATTGTAACCACTGCATTAGTATCACCCATCAAATTGACAATAATTTTCTTGTCAACAAGTACGTTCACATCCTTTTCTGTATTGATCAGAAAATCTAGGAACGCTACATATTGAGAAATGATATATGTAGACGAAAGGTGGCAATGTTCATATGCCATCATATTCCTGAACAAAACTTCTGTACCGTCATGTATAGTCAAGATTGGCATGCTCAGCACTCCATGTTTAGGATAGGTCAAGTCAAGGAAGCTTTTATTTGGATTGACCTGGAACTGAAGACCTGCCTCCATTAGTTGGCTTGCACTGTATACATGTTTAACTTTCCGTTTTTCCAGATTTTCAAGACCAAGCTTTGATGATGATATTATAGAAGATCTTAAAAAATCAGTGAAGTGTTCTGGACTCTCTCTTGGACACATGATTCTTAAACTTTCTTTCTTAAAATAATTGAAAGTAATGTCAAGTAATTTCTCATTCATACCAGTGAGGTTGTAAAGTTGTTCAAGAACAAAGAACGGAAGTTGATTCTCGAGAAGTAGCAAATCATCCTGAATATAGTCTAGCATCCATGGTTTTAGCAGCAATGGATCTTTTTCCATCCAGTAACTGTATTCGTGGCATCTTAGAAAAAGTTCAATGATAAAGCAAGCATCAACTAAAATCATCTTTAAAAAATCATCATCATTACATTTAATAGTGTCTGCATAACAACTTCGAATTTTTTCTTCCAATTCTTTAATTTTGACAGCAAATTCTCGCATAGGTAGTCGTGTTCGATTTAGGAATCCCATAAGATATTTCAGTTTAAGCTCCTCCATGGCCCCAAAACTATTGTAATGATAAGGGCCAATGGAAACAATTAGAGGCGTGTAGGCTTTGGGATTGCTTTCACGAATATGTTGTGGTACCCTATAAATGTTTTGCATAGAGATATCATTCATTTCTGGAAGTTTCACATTTTGAAGCATCTCAGTCCATTCTCTCTCTAAACGTTCTATTTCAATCGCTACATCTCTTGATTTTCCTTCCATTTGGTTAAAACTCTGTAACATGAAAATTTATATAATAACGTATTGAAATATTAGGACTTAGGATTTCGAATTTTAGAATAACATTTTTAAAGGTGCAGTAATTAGTAATTATAAATAGGAAAATGATATTTTAACACCATTTTTTTACACCATTTTAACATTCCACACATGTCAAAATGTGGTTGGACGATTTCAAATTAAGAAAAGCTGAACCAAGGACATATTTGGAACAGAAAAACCAAAGTTTTTTTTCTTAATTTAAAATCGTCCAACCACATTTTGACACGTATGCAGTGTTAAAATGGTATAAAAAAATGGTGTTAAAATATCATTTTCCTTATAAATACCTATTTTAATAGGCTTTCTTAAACATAATGGATATATCAAACATTTTCAAAATCGATATAAAAGATTTTTTACATTAAAAAGAAAAAAAGGGAAAACATCCCACTATTTACTATAAAAATATCATCAAGTGTATGCACTGGTCAATATACAATACTGGTAAAGCACTTAAAAGACAGTTGGAATTCAATTTGCATTTATCAACCACAAAATATGGTTCCAAGATTTAGGATATTGATTTGATACCAAAGAGGAATTAGATACTTCACAACAACAAAAATTCAGCCCACTTTAAAAAAATTATGAATACAGTATAGTACTTCAACCAACAAGACACAGACCCTTTGTAGCTAAAATAATGAGTGCAGAAAAAATGTATTCATGGATGCATCGAAATCGAAGAATATTGGAACTAAATAGAGCAAAAAATGGAGGAGAAGGAACCTGTGTTGAGGAATTGGATTAATGTTCAGCAATTGAATAACCTTAACAAGCAAAGCCCCAATATCCCACAATCAGCAGCTGCTTTCTGATTCATCTCATACGATGATTCATATGCTTTATATAATAATTCCTTATTCTAAAACCAGCTTACACGCTATCTCGTGTTCAGATTTTGTATGAACCAATTGTCCAGCATTCGACTTTAGCATACTAACTGATGAAGCTATTAGGTCCTCTTCACTGATTAGACTCACTCAATTCCAAATGCTCTACTTGAAAACTCTAAATATCCACTGAATTACGTTTTCCTAAAGCACAAAAAAAAACTACCTTTCATTTTTAAATTTTCTTCCTCATACAACTCAATAATTCCATAAAATGTAGAAAGTATTAAGTGCCACACCATTCCAAATACCTGCCAAGCATAATGGTACACCATTTCACACTCAAAGAATATATGATTGGTTGATTCCTCCCTGAAGTTGCAAGTAGAACACACACATTATAGTTTCAGGTATCACATGCGGATTGGATCTTTTGTTTATACGATCTGGTCTTTGTATAGTTTTAAGTCAAACAGGTGGATTAAATAAATATCAGGACATCAAATGACATCTGATTTTTGAAGAATGAAACGAATTATGAGAGTGAGGTCTTGTTAGCAAAATAAGCTTTTGGTGAATAAATTGATTCACTTGCTTGTGTTTTTCATGCAATCTATTAATGTTTAATGCAAATGCTAAAAGAATATAGAAGCTCCTAAAAAAAGAGAGTTGGAATGTAAACTGGGCCTATAAAATAAAAGTCCAAGGGTGTTGTTCCCTCCACCTCTCCAACACCTCTCCAAGTGGAACCTGCACCTCCCCACTATTTTAATTTATTTCAAAAATATTCTACATCTCCCCACTATTTTCTTTTATTCCAAAAATACCCTACACCTCCCCACTATTCTTAATAATTTTTTTCTTTCTCTCTCTACATTAATGGAGCATTTACATGGCTCATTAATGGAGCATTTACATTATTCAAATTTAAACTTGTGATATATTTTCTTAAAAAAGTTTGACTCAATCTTATTTTTGCTATTGAATATATTTTTTTTTTCAAATTACTTAATAAATGGTAAAATTTTGTTAAATTTCTAGAAAAATGTTTATATACATGTAATATATCACAAATTCAAATACGAACCATGTGAATAATCCATTAATGTAGAGAGAGAAAAGAAAAGATGGTTGAGGATATTGAGGATGCATAGAGTATTTTTGGAATAAAAGAAAATAACATAGATGTGTAGAATGTTTTTGAAATAAATGAAAATAATGGGGAGGTGGAGGAGCACAGGGAGGTGGAGGGAGAAACACCCTTCTTTTAATAATAAACATAATAATATTAATAGTAAATAATGATATATTATTATTATTATTATTATTATATACTAACTTCATAACGACGAAAGAACTAAGTAAATTCTAAATCTTTAACAAATAACTTTTTTTTATATTTTAAGTATTTAATAATATTTATATTATTTATCTAATAAATTAAATATTTTATTCAAATTATCTGAGTTAAACATGTCGGTGAGTTAAAACATAATTTAATGTTAAAAATTATAGATATTATATGTAAAAAAAATACACACACATATATACATACATATATATATATATATATATATATATATATATATA
>NW_014542216.1:182738-210254 GCF_000741045.1 Vigna radiata var. radiata
ATATATATATATAAACATTTTTTTAGAAATTTAGAACAAAATTTTACCATTTATTAAGTAATTTGAAAAAAAAATATATTCAACAGCAAAAATAAGATTGAATCAAACTTATTTAAGAAAATATATCAGAAGTTCAAATTTGAGTCATGTAAATGCTCCATTAATGAGCCATGTAAATGCTCTATTAATGCAGAGAGAAAAAGAGAACGATTGTTAAGGATAGTGGGAAGGTGTAGGGTATTTTTGGAATAAAAGAAAATAGTGAGGAGGTGTAAAATATTTTTAAAATAAATTGAAATAGTGGGGATGTGCAGGTCCCACTTGGGGAGGTGGAGGGAGCAACACCCAAAGTCCAATATTAGAAAAAGCCCAAGGTAAAAGTCAAAGATTAGAAAAAACCCAAATAAAATTATAGAAAATCCTATCTAGAAGGATTCTAGAATGATGTATAAAAATATCTAGGGATGCTTATCCATAAGATGTCTCTAGATAATTGTAGAATTATAGGAATGTTTTAGAAATCTCTAGAGAATGAATAATGACCCTTAAATTAATGTTGTGGTGGCAAGATTCTAACCATTGGTTAAGGAGGTTCCACTACTATAAATAGGGGTGATTGGATCATTTGTAAGCCAACCAAAAAAGAATGTAAGCCAACATCTACTACAACTAAAGACAACTACAAAACTTCTTTCAACTATTACTTCCATATTTCACTATCTCCACATTTTTCTACATTCCAATATCTCTACATTTTCTTTATTCGATAACTATTCCTTTCACAAGCTCACTACCAAAGTTACGTTCGGTAATCTACTGGGCATAGATAAAATTTTCAACTAACTTAAACAAAACAATAACTCCATTTGTACTACCTCCAAAATATTTTCTCAACTTATGGCTACTACCAATAAAACACCATATTTTCAAAGGAGAAAATTATGATTTTTGGAGTGTCAAAATTAAGACATTCTTCCGTGCTCAAGATTTATGAGATATTATAGAACAGGGATTCACTGTTCTAGATGACACCTCCACTCTTACTACAGCTCAAAAGAAGGAGTTGAAGGAAACCAAGCAGAAGGATTCAAGGGCTTTATTTGCTCTCCAAAAAGCAGTTGATGACACAATTTTTCCAAGGATAATTGGTGCCACAAGTGCAAAGCAAGCTTGGAACATAATACAAGAGGAGTTTCATGGAAGTGACGAGGTATGCAATGTTAAACTTCATTCTCTAAGACGATAGTTTGAATTAATAAGAACGAAAGAATCTGGGACCACTAAAGAGTATTATTCTAGAATAAAAGAAATAGTTAGTCATATCAGAGCCTTTGGGGAAAATATTCTTGACAAAAAAATCGTTGAGAAAATTTTAATTTCTATTCCCCAAAAATATTATGCAATTGCAATCGTGATTGAACAAGCAAAAGATTTGGCTACATTGTCAGTAACACAACTAATGGGCTCTCTTGAAGCTTATGAACAAAGATTGAAAAGGCATGAAGATGACTCGGTTGAAAACGCCTTTCAATCAAAACTAAAATTATGGTCTTAGAATAAAGAATACGAAGGAAATAAAAGTAAAGAAGAAATTTCTAGAAATAAAGAAAATTCAAGAAGCTTGTCAATGACTAGTCAAGGAAAATATCCTCCATGTGGCATCTGTAAAAAGACAAGTCTCTTGGAAAAAGATTGTTGGCATCATGGAAAACCTCAATGCCAGTATTGCAAGAAGTTTGGTCACGTAGAGAAGTATTGTCATAATAATAAAAATAAGCATCAACCAAATTTTACGAAAGAAGATCATCAAGAGAAACTCTTATTCTACGCCAATCAAGAATCTCCTAGTGGAGAAGGAAGGTTGTACTTAGATAGTGGATGCAGCAATCACATGGCGAAAGACCAAAGCATATTCAAAGATAATGATAAATTTGTCAATGTCAAAAGGTCGATTAGAAAATGGCACCACAGTGGAGTCTCGAGGTAAAGGAACTGTCATGATGCAGATAAAGAAAGGTACGAAATTCATCAAGGGCGTTTTACTAGTTCCGAAGAAGCAAGAAATCGTGGCATAATCAACAACAAAAGCAGAGTATGTAGTAGCTGCTGAAACCACGAGTCAAGCAATATAGCTACAAAGAATTCTTGGACTGACTATTATCTATTGCGACAAAAAATCGACAATAGCAATAACAAAAAATCTAGTCCATCATCAAAGAACAAAACACATAGCCAATAAATATCACTTCATTCGGGATGAAGAGACAACTAAACAAATTCGCCTTGAGTATTGCCCAACAGAAGTGATGGGTGTCGCGGCCCATACAAATTTAATTGCATAATAAGAAATGCAGTATAGCTAGGAAGTGATTCCTAGGTCGTCTCTCAAGGACCAATTTTGCGGTTCAGAATCGAGTCTAACACGAAGGGGGGAGGGGTTTGTGAAAGGTTTGCGTGGTGAATACAGACAAATTAAAATGAAATTAAATTAAAACGTAGATGTAAAAACGTAATTAAATTCAATTAAAACGAAATTAAATGCAACAACACATTTCACCATGCATGAAAATGAAATTAAAACAGTAAAAACGAAACTGCTACAGTAAATACGAAAATTCACGCTGGAACATGACAACTCTGACCTTTGCTCAATGTTTTATCCATAACTTTTTCTACAGAGCTCTAAATGAGATGAGGTTTTTTTTTCCTGGAAAATAGACTCAAATATCTTTCATTTGACACATAAAACGTAGCATTTGGACCTCTGGTGTGGTTGCAGTTATTTTTTTAAAATCAAGTCCAAAGAGTGAAAATGCTAAACCCAATACTAGAGCAAACAAATATCTAAACACAGTTAAATTAAATTAAATGCAAAACTAAATTAAAGAAATTAAAAACAATTAATCCTACAATTCAAACTAATTTAAAGCTAAAGAACTAAACAACATATATTTTTTTCTACCAATGCAAATGACACATGCACCTTCTCTGGACATCACCGGTCATACACTTCTTCAATTGAAAATGTAAGAGCCCCTTTTATCTAAAGCAATGGAATGAAATTCTTCTCTCCAAATAAACCACTGTGCACCCTTAATCTCATTTTTCATTCAACCGAAGTAAAGCATTGTTCCTTTAACCATGACACCATGTACACTAAGATTCAATATAAAATATAAAATATGCCATGTAAATTAAAATGAAAAACCCTTCATTCTNNAGCACCGTNTACACCGTACTACCCTNCTTCAATGATAAAATACCCTTGCAATGAATCAGCTCCTCTCCACTAAAAGAAAATAGATACTAGACGTGGCAGCTGCAGCATGTGCACCTCCAAAATCGAATCAGCGTTTTCTTCTTCAAAGAAATTAAAGTTTTCTCTTCTGCTGGAATCAACTTTAATAAAATAGAAAAAACGCATGAATGAAATGAAAACTGTAATGAGTAAATCAGCAGCTGGAACAAATGTGTGCACAGAATAATAGATATATAAAAAATGCAGGAATGATTATTTGAATCAGCGCAAGGAAAAGTGGCAAGAAAATGTTTCAGCCATTGCACCGAGCATCTCCAAATGGACCGTGACAGCTTAAAAGAAAATAGATTCAGCTGATGTTTGCAGCACTTGCAAGAAGATTAGAATGAAATAAAAGTCGAAATATGCTTCCCATTCATCCATAGTCACCAAGCATCAACATGGTTTTTTTCAAAAGAAAACGTTGCAGCCAACCCCCCAAAAATAAATTCTGTCGAGAGCTCTCCAAGTGAGTGACGGCTGATGGCTTCTTTTTTTTCTAGGATCAAGTGTCTCAAAAATTAGGGTGGGATCCACCCAACCCTAGGGTGCCATGTGTCTATTTTGTTACTATTGGGCTCAACAACAAATACCAAAAATTGGCCCACAATGTCAAGGTTTGTCTAAAAATTCTAAACTACTAAATTAAAATACAACTAATTCTAAAATGCTTATGGAAGAGTCTTGATTTATTTTGTCTTCATCCTAATGCTCCAAAATATATCTCCAAAATTTTTTCCCTGAAAATAATAATGCAAATAATTAGCTCAGAAAATTCAAATTAATTAAAATTAGAATTTCCGGTCAAATTAAGNATATTTAGGAAAAACGGGAAAATACCGGAAAATTAAGCACAATTCCCTGATTAATTCTAGCACAATAAACTAAGTAAAGTCAAGAAAATATTGACTCATCAAAATAGACCACACTTAGTCTTTTGCACTCTTGGGCAAAATCAAGACGCAAATCAGGGAACAATTCAACGGACATCAGGGAATTGACACAGACTCAGCAGACAAAATTACAGTCCTCAAGAAATCTGGACAAAGAAAGGAGGTAGACAGCGTCCAACTCAGAATCAAAGAAAACAGATACTCAGAGAAATCATCCACGCAATTCAAAGCATGACAAAATTATCAATCAGTTCAAGAGGTGAAACAAAAATGACAGAACCTCACAGATGCACACTATCAGTGTTTCTCTCAAGTGTCTAGGATAAACATTGTCAACTCAATGCACTCAAGAAAGCAAACAACAACAGTCTTGACAAGTCTCTAATATTAACACTCAAAACATATGCATGTTCAAATCAAAAGGTCTTTTATGGATGTAATGGGGCCAAGGACAAGGGAGGATAAATATGGATAAGAAGCTACAAACCAAAAGAAATAGAGGAGCAATGGGGAACAAGTGAAAACACAATCAAATCACACCCAAAACCCTCTAATTCAATCATCTTCTTGACTCCGTTATTCACAATTTTTTTCTCGTTTTTTTTTTCATTTTTTTCTCATTTTTTTTTTCATCTTGTCTCTCATCTTTTCTCTCTTTTCAGAACACAACTCTAAGAGACAAGATACACAACATATTTACAAAACAAAACAAGAAGAGGAACCAACTAGCCAATTCATCTGAATCTCCCAAGAGACCACACTTATTCCCAAAATAATTCCAAAGCTCCAAAATTCCCTAAGGTTCAGGTAATCATGGTTTTTCAGTTAGGGCTAGTGTATGAGCTTCAAAACAAAGAAATGGGGAAAGATATAGGCTCAAAAGGGGTTACCAATGGATCAAAACAAGGTAGGCTCATTTGGCTAGAGAGACTCAACAATAAAACTTCCTTTATCACTTCCAAACATGCATATCAATCAAGAATCATCAACAAGAGTCAAGCCAAGGCAAAATATTGACAACAATCAAACTATTCATTTAACAACCTCAAAATATTGACACAATCAAACATTATAATTTATAAACTTTAATTTGTCTTTTTATTTCCAAACCTTAAACTTTATATCAAGATATAATTATTATTTATTTAGGTTGAAAGGGGTTGAGGGTCGATCGTCCTTCCTTGCTCTGCTCTCTTTCGATCGTCTAATCTACTCCAAGAACGTAGTCCACTCTGAGTGGTTGTTGACCTACAGAACACACACTCTGACACTCAAGTCAAATATCATTTTCAAAGAGGTGTCAATTTTATTAGGATAGATAAAAGTGTCTTTACTTGTACATCAATCATATATTTATAGGGTTTATAGCAATCACGTCCATTAACAAACCATTAATTCCCTATATTCATATTTGATATGGCAACCATATATTCATATTTGATATGGCAATCATATCTATTAATTAGCCATTAATACCTACTAAAATGTTTTCTAACTATCCATAAATGATCGTTGTGCTCTTAATTAGACTTTAATTACCTTAAACAACTACCTCGACCGATCGACTACCTATATCGGTAAGTTGATTCTCATTGTAACGTCAACCTGTATATTTCATATAGTCCACAAGTTCCCCAAGCCCAAGCAAGCTCTTTATTTGATGAGGTGCCCAGAGATTATTATGAACTTAAGAGATGACACTTATGTTGTATTAAGAAGTCTATTTTCGACGTGCTTTAAGTCTTCATTCTTCTCTACATCGAGCGGCAGATGATAGAAGTTCACTTGGAATCGCTTCCTAGGTCGAAGAGGCTTCAATGAAATCTATAAAAGCATTCCTCATCGAGCAGCGAACACTGGGAGATACGAAAGCGTTCCCTGAGTCAAAAAGGCTTCAATAAGAGGTACAAATGCATTCCTCACCAAGCGGCAGATATTAGGAGCTACGGAAGCGTTCCCTAGGTCGGAGAGGCTCAGGTGAGAGCTATAGAAGCATTCCCTAGGTCAGAGAGGCTTAGGTGAGAGCTACAGAAGTGTTCCTCACCGAGTGGCGGACACTATGAGCTACATAAGCACTCCCTAGGTCAAAGAGGCTAAGGTGAGAGTGATAACGATTGATTTAACGTGTTTGTGTGTGTATATTTTGTGAACAAATCAACTCCTTCATAGCTTTTACCTTGTTTTATCCTCACGTTTAGTGTGTTTTCTATTTTTCTTGTGTTTTATTTAGTATATGTTTGTTTTTACCTCTAATATCTATGTTTGAGTGTGTGAAATAAATGAATAGGAAGCAATTCTAGTGGAGGAAAACAAGCAACAACTCAAGGGAACATGTTTTGGGACAATAAAAGATCAATTTGAAGAAAATACCCATGTTGGACGCCTTTGGAAGCGCACAAGAGCTTGAATTTTAGAATGTTGTCAAAACTGTTATGCCCAGGCGCCCTTCTGTGTGCTACAGCCAAAATTTCCACACCCGGGCGCCCCTGGGGGTGCTGAGCGCCCTTTTTTTTTGCAGATTTCACTCCTGGGCGCCCTAGAAGGGCGCTGGGTGCCCTTTGCTTCGCTGTTTTGCCTAGAATTTGGCGCCCGGGCGCCTCAAAAGGGGCGTTGGGCGCGACTTTCTGCTAATGTGTCAAAATGGGTTATTTAAACATGGGTCTCGCGATTTTTGGGGCATTCTTCTCCTCCTACACTTCATTCTTCACCTAGAGAGATTGGGAGAGGCCCTTGGAGGCTATTTGGGGTGTTGGGAGGCTCTCTCACTCCTTCTTGGGTCTTCAAGGTTCATCAATGGTGATTTTGCCCCTTTTGGGTTGAGGAAAAAGGTGGGTCACAAATTGGAGATGGAGATGCGAAGGGGAGGCGCAAATGGAGCATGATGCAGCTGCAAAGAACCTTGGGAAAGGCTTTGCATCTTCTCTTTGGTTCCAATTTCTTCCCTATCTCTTCAATTTGTAGAACCCTAAGTTCTCCACCATGGAAGGCTTTTCTTATTTGTTGAGATTAGTTGTAAAACATGGAATTCTTATGTATTTTTTGATGTTAATGATATATGCTTTTCTAATTCATGTTAGTATTTGATTTCTATGCTTAATGCTTGTTGTGGCTTGATCACCCATGGCATGAATTTTGGTTCTTGATGCATTGAGAAATATGATTGAACCTAGAATTGAAATTGAAGACTTATTGGATGGAATTGAGATGTTTGTGAATGCAGGAGAACGAAATGGATGAATTCTAGTCTTGACAAATTGTAAATACATTATGTTAAATTCCTTGCACACCAACTGTTTGATAAAATACCAAAAAGAGTTTCTTGTGTTGTTTTTGTGCACTTTGATGTCTAATTGAGTTATAAAAAGAAGAATTGTCATGTGTTGCACAAGTCCCTTGGGAGAGAACGATATTTATCACTTGCTACGGTGCGACCGGTGCACTTGTCGTTGGTTTTGCAGCCAACAGAGAGCTACGGAAGCGTTCCTCACCGAGTGGCGGACACTAGGAGCTACAGAAGCCTTCCCTAGGTTGGAGAAGCTCAGGTGAGAGCTACGAAAGCGTTTGTCACTGAGCAACGGACACAAGGAGCTACTAAAGTGTTCTCTATGGCAAAGAGGCTCAAGTGAGAGCTTTGGAGGTGTTCCTCACCGAGCGGCAAGCTTTAGTTGGCCAAGTGGTTTGTTTGTAGAGTCTTGTCATCTGTACTTAAGAAAAATAACAATTCGAATTTGAAGGGGCTTAAAAATTTAGCCAATCAAATTAATATTAAAACAATTTAGACTATGAAGCTAGATAGTCGGGCAAGACCGCTCGGTTTTATCTAGGGGTGCTATTTTTCTCCCTCTGAATAAATATTATGTGATATGTTTTCTGGCATGAAAACCTCAACAACTCTCCTGTGGCCCTATCATAACATTGATAGAAGTCTAAAACTCAAAATAAGCTTCTTTCGGTAATAGCCCCTCGCCTTTGAAGAGAGATGGAAGCAAGACACTTCTCCTTTAAGGAGGCAACACTACATTTGATCTTGCAAGCCAAAATTTTGGGTTATTCTAAGGCATTGACAAACTAGAATTTAAACAGTTTGATTTTGAACTGAACATAGGGTTTACTACACCCTTATTGCGTCCTAGTTCATGAGTTTTGACAGCCTAAGGAAGTGCATGGAACTATTCCTGCTGAAATTGAAATGTTCATTCTCTCAGATGAACTCGACGTCGAGTGATGAGTCGTTATTTCTTGAACTATATTTAGTTTATTGCACTTAAATAAACCAGGGAATTGTGTTTAATTGTCTGTTATTTCCCGTTTTCCAAATTCTGCTTAATTTGGTCGGAAATTTGTAATTGTGCTAATTTGGATTTTCTGAGCTGATTAAGTGCATTTCTGGTTGTAGGGAAGTTGTGGAAACATCATCTAGAACATTGGGACATGATGTGACACACTCAAAGGATCAACATTTAGTCATTTAGATTCTAATTAAAGTTGTAATTTCGTTTTCTAGAAGTCCTTAATTAGAATTAGGTGTTTTGGACCCTTTTAGGGGCAATTTTGTAAAAAACTCTTGTGTAGGACATGTGCCTTTTAGGTTAGGGTTTTAAATTAGGTGGACACCACCAATTTTGGGGGCTTGGATGGTCCTTTAGAGAGGAGTCTGACCCTTCCATTTATGCTCTCATAGTCACACTTCATACTTTTGGTTTTGGAGCTTTTCTCTCTTAGGGTTCTTGTATGAACATGCCTTGAGGGAGCTTGTCTTGATGTTTTTAGATTTGAGCCATTTTCTATGATGAGATGCAGATTTTCTTCTTCTTTTAATTTACTCTTAGTTGTCTTAACTTATTGGTGGTGAAAAACCATTCATTTCCATTTCTATTTGCTTGTTTGTGATGCTTGGAACTTGAGCTTTGGAGCTTATCTTTGCATTTTCATGGTGGATGTTGGGTTTGAGTAACTTTATATTTCGTTTTCCTCTCCCTTTGCTGCTGTTCCTCACGTTTTTCTTTGCATTTTATTTGGTTGGATGATAAAAATGGAGTTCCATGTGAGTTTTGGGTTGAAAAGAGCTTAACTTGATGTGTGGGTGTTGTGGTTTGGGCTCTTTCTTCTTGTTTTTCGGTTTAGATGTTTGAAGCAAGGATGGAACCAGATTTTGGGGTTGTTATTGTGGCTGGAAAGAGCTGCAATTGATAGCTTGGTGTTCATTTTCGTTTTTGCAAAGAAACTTGAAGAAATGGTAGTGTTAAAGTTGGGTTGATGAGTAGTAGTTTGGGGTTTATTGTTCTTGTGTTCATTTGCAACTTGAACCTTGGTTTCTTGAAGTCATTCTCAGTTTTGGAAGGTGGAGGAAAGCATTTTGATGCATGATTCTTGAAGAAAAACCGTTTGGAGTTTGTAGGAGAGAGGAATTTGCTTTATTTAATTTTTACCACTTTTGGGCCAACACAAAAGATGCTTGTTTTGACTCAAGGAATGTTTCCTTTTTGGTCTTGCCTTTTTCTTTGCATTGTTGCCGTGAATCACCATTAAGATGGGAATGTTTTGTGTTTGATTTTCATTTTGCTTGGCTTAGATGGCACATTGGAAGAAGCACCCTAAGTATCCTTCATTTACACCTTGGTTTGAAGCACTTTTTGTAGAATTTCGTTGCTAGTTCACGTGAATTGGTGTCTTGGTGTGTGGTTCACGTTTGTTTTGCTGCATGGAGAAGTGATGGGAAGGTTTTCAATTGGTTGTTTAAAACATATTTTAATTTCTTTTGATACATGGTGCACATGGGACAAAAAGACAACACATTTGGTGGCTTATTGAAGGTTAAAAATTGATTTAGTCTTGGTGGAGAGTAGTGAACGACCATGTGCTTTTCTTTGGCCAATTGGACTTTTAAATTCCTTTGTTAATTGTCATTTAGTCAAGTTAATTGCTAGGATTAAGTTAGGCTTGTTGGTTTCTTTGGTTTTTAATTAATTTAGTTAATAGGTTGAGTTTAATGTGTTTGAATTAGTGTGGAGTTTAAGTAATTATTTTTTTTAACTGTATTTGTTAATTTGTTTGCAAGAGTATTTGATGTTTGAATGTTGTCTAAGGTTTTTAATAGTGTTGGTTTAATTCCCATGCTAGCTTAATTTAATTTGATTGCATCCGTGTCTTTATTGAGTTCTTTAATTTCTACAAAAACCTTTCAAAACCACCCTCCCCCCCTTCGTGTTAGACTCGATTCTCGAACCGCAAAATTGGTCTTTGGGAGACGACCTAGGGGTCATTCCCTAGCTATACTGCATTTCTCATATGCAATCAAATTTGTATGGGTTGCAACGTCCATCATCGAGTGCCACCAAGATAGTTTTCTCCCTAACGAAGCCTTTGCCATCGCCATGTCACGTATAGTGTCGCGAAGAGTATTTAACCCTAATAACAATCATGCCTTCACTTCCTTCGCTAATCATACACTAGGAAACCCTAATGACAAGGGCATTATTAGTTCAATTTTACCAAAAAAATGACCCAATTGAGCACTTTCAGAATATGAGGACCCATTTTTTTTTTCCATGTAGATTATGTTGGAAACAGTAAGTGCAGAATATCCAAAGTAAGCTCAATGTCGTTTCTCAGTAAGTGCAAAATCCACCGTCTTCTTGATGAGTTCTTGGAGCCTTTTTCTCAGAGATCACAATATGTATATCAAAATGAAAGTGTTAAAATATCCAAAGTTTTTATGATCAACTGAGTCACGCCTATTTATAGTTTTCTATAAATCAGACGCTCGCGTAATCGATTGTGCTACTAATGAAGTCGACTATCATCAGACAGTTATAACAGTTAAGCAAATTAGCAGTAGTCATAACAACCAAATTGATTTTGCATTTAATAGAGTTTACTATCATAAATGTTCTAACAGACTTTTGAAATATAGTCGTTATTGTACACAAGCATTAACAAAATTTCAAATGAAATAACTAACTAAGTCGGATCCACTGCGCATATAGTCGACCTAGACACTTCAGCTCAGTTTGAAAAACTTTTCAATGCAAAATCACGCACAACACTGCTTTTGAAAATTTGTGCATAGTCACGAGTTTTAATCGACTTGCTTCATAATGAAGTCGACTTAAAACTTATAGTTATGCCACACAATATAAGTTCATCAAAGTGTATGTGGTTTTCTCTTCAAAAGCATATGGAATGCATAATAAATGATGTATCAGATATAAGCTTAGCGAATGTGCATTCATATGACAATATCAACACAAACATGTTCAATTAGATATCATCCATAATAAACAATAGAACATGTAACACATAGATAGTGGCTTGACATCCAACACAAAAAATTTTACAACTTACAACAAAATTATAAAAAATTATATGTAAAAAGTAAACCTTAAACATCAAAAAAAGAACCTACAACAAAATTAAGGTTAATTCATTTCAATCATACAATCATACAATCAATTGAATTTTTTTTATTGATCATTTAACCGAAAATTAAGGCTATTTCAATTCAATCATACAATCTTACCATTAAGCATTGAAATAATCATATATCCAACACACAAAAAAAAATAAAACCTACAACAAAATTATATGTAAAAAATAAACTTTAAACATAAAAAAAAGAACATGCGAGTGTGAAACGCCAATAATTCGCGTGCAGAATGGTAGAAAATTAACTATGCAAAAATATAAACCTCTATAACAAAATACAAACAAAAAATTTTAGTTAGGAACAAAACCAACACCAAAATGCCAAAAAAAAGAATCGAAAACAAACCTTTAATCGAAATAACGAACCCAAAAAAGTTTGACACGATTTTGATCGGTGAAAATTGTTGCTAACATTTCACGATGACAATGGAGACAACAAAAACGATTTTAAACGGTACAGAAATGCAATGGGAACGATGACGGCGGAGCACGGTTCGATTCCTTCTTTTTCTATCGTAGAGGGAAAGAATGTTGCAAAGAAGACAAAAATGTTAACCCTCTGGTTTTAATTTTTAACCTGGAAAGGGTTATTACCTTGGCTCTACATGTAACCGAGGAAATATAGTACCTACGACCTCAGTTTTCCAAATAGCCGAAGCCTAAAGTCACAAAAAAAATATTGAAACGGCAGTTTTGCAACTTTTTTAAACCTTGGGTGCTCGCTAAACTAAGACAGAATAGCTATACTACCTCGGCTTATGAACAACTAGTGCCAAAACCCACAAAAATATTATATTTTAATTATTTAAAAAGGATTAAAGACAAGTATATGGTCGCGGTTCCCTCTAGAAGCGAGTCTGCAAAATCTCCAGAACGAGATTTTGCAGATGTTGGGAAACTCACACACCCAAAATCTGTTCTAAGCCAATTGATGAACTTCTAAGGATCGTAATTCGAAGTATAAGTGATTTTAAACTTGTTCAAGGAGTTCAACACCTTCCTAACATCAAACTCTATTAGTTATGCACTAATTTATGATCTAACTGTTCAATTTTAGTTACTTAGAGGCTTGAATTCTAATTCACTACTTAGGTAATGTTTCTGGCCACTTTGATGTTGCTAATAAGTCATAATTGACTTATTTGAGTCACTGAAATATTCAAACTTAGACCCCAACCCCTATTTCACTAAATCACCACTTCACTTCAATGAATTTGATTTAACCATTAAAACTGACTTAACCAATTGACTAACTCTTTGCATAAACAGGATCACAGCTTCTAGGCACCTAATTTCACTTCAAAAATCTATGGACATTTTAGTTTCAAATTCAGAATAGATTAAATAACAGCAGTCACAAAACATACTCATGCATTCCAGCCCATACTTACATCTAGATATTTCAAACAGCAATACATTCTAATACACCGTTGACACATGCATTAATTTAATACTTTCAAACAAAATCAACACAAACATCCTAACATCCGATACGAAATAAATCAATCCAGCTTCCCTTACTTTGACAATCGGATCGTTCCGCCTCTCGATGAAATTAGCAGTGTTTGAGACGCAGATGAGGAATTTCTAGAATTACCTAGAAATCAAGAAATTGGAAGTAGAAGAGGGTTTTAGAACCTATTATGAGCTAGAAATTTGGGGAAAACAACAAATTGAGCTACATGCCGCAAAGTTGTCTGCATGATCCTAGCTCATAGATGAAAGAATGAAAGAGAAATGCTTACCAGGTGGAAGGATCAAATTGTTTGGTGGAACTCAGAACTCACAGCACCAGAATTTTCTCAAGCTCCTCCTGAATTTGAAAGGAATTGATTCTGTGAGGGAAAGTCTAGAGAGTTATGAGAAATTGAAGAACCATATTTGCAGAGAGAAAGAGCGTGTTTAAGAAAATGGGTTCTCACATTCTCCCCATCAAAATAGAATTTTCATCCTCGAAAATTAAGGTTTACCTGAGAATAGGTGAGGATAAGACTCTCTCATCTCATCCTCTAACTCCCAAGTGAAGTCTCCAGTTCTCTCATCCCACATAACCTTGATAAGAGTGAGGATTTTGTCTTTCCATCGTCTGTAACGGCTCTCCTCAACTCGAACAGGTTGTACTGCAATGGACATATCCTCCTTAACTTGCATATTATCAACCTCCAGCATATGAGAAGGGTCTGACACGTATTTCTTCAGCTGAGATACATGAAATACTGGATGGAGATTAGCCAGCTGGGGCGGCATGGCTATCACATAAGCAACTTGCCTGATACGTCTGGTGATCTGATAAGGTCCAATGTATCTGGAAGACAACTTCTTGGCACGCAGGGCTCTTCCTACACCCGTAGTAGGAGTCACTCTCAGAAATACATGGTCTCCTGCTGCAAACTCCAATGATCTACGCCTTCTGTCAACGTATGACTTTTGCCGACTCTGAGAAACTTTCATCCGTTCTTGAATTAACTTGACTTTTTCAATGGTTTGTTGGACAATTTCTGGTCCAATCAAAGCTGATTCTCCATCCCGATACCAACACAATGGCATTCTACAATGTATGCCATACAGAGCCACAAAAGGTATCATTCCAATGCTAGCTTGGAAACTGTTATTGTAAGTGAACTCCACTAATGACAGTATCTCATCCCATGCTCCTCTGTGATCCAACACGCAGGTTCTCAACAAATCTTCCAAAGTCTGGATCGTCCTCTCAGACTGACCATTTGTCTAAGGATGATAAGCAGAACTCGTCTGAAGTTGACTACCTATCTCACTCTATAATGCTTGCCAAAACCTAGTGGTAAACCGTGGATCACGATCAGAAATGATACTGGAAGGCACTCCATGTAATCTCACCACCTCTTTGATATGCAATTGAGTTAACTTCACCATAGGCATCTTCAAGTTGATTACCAAGAAATGGAGCACTCTTGGTCACTCTATCCACAATCACCCAAACTGCATCATGGCCTCTTACAGTGCGTGGTAAATGGGTGACAAAATCCATAGCAATGCTGTCCCATTTCCACTCAGGCACCTCTAGCTGCTGAAGCATTCCACCTGGTCTTTGGTGCTCAATCTTAACCTTCTGACAAGTAAGGCAAAATGAGATAAAACGGGCTGCATCACTTTTCATCCCAGACCACCAATAATGTTCCTTGAGGTCTTGATACATTTTAGTCATGCCTGGATGCATGCTAAAACGACTCTGATGACCCTCCTCAAGGATCAATCTTCTCAGCTCAAGATTATTAGGTACACAGACTCTGCCTCTGAAACGTAAAACACCATTAGCCCCCAAACTAAAATCTTTAGCCTTTTTTGTACCAATCAAACTTGTTGTCTTCTGAAGCTCATCATCTTTTGACTGCTCTTCTTTCATGCGTTGTAGTAGTCTACTAGACACTACCAAATTGCTGCATCTGATACAATCATCTTCAACTTCCACTTGCAGCTTGAGATTTCTAAAGTTCTCAACTAACTCCACTTCTTTAATCATTAATGCTGAGATATGTACTGATTTTATGCTTAACGCATCAGCCACGACATTTGCTTTCCCCGGATGGCACAATAGATCAAAATCATAGTCTTTTAGAAATTCCATCCATCTTTGTTGTCTCATATTTAACTCCTTTTGATCAAAGAGGTATTTCAGGCTCTTGTGATCACTAAAGACCTGAAATTGGGCTCCATATAAGTAGTACCTCCAAATCTTCAATGTAAATACTACAGCAGCTAACTCTAGATCATGAGTTGGGTAGTTTTTCTCATGAACCTTGAGTTGTCTAGAAGCATAGGTGGTGGGTTGTCGCGACCCATATAAATTTGATTGCAATTTAGAAATGCAGTATAGCTAGAAAGTGACTCCTAGGTCGTCTCTCAAGGACCAAACTGCGGTTCAGAAATTTGGGTCAAACACACAGTGGGGGGGGGGGGGGGGGGAAAACGGTTATGTTTGAGAATGCAACTGATGAAATTAGAAATAAAAATTAAACACATGCAAACATCAATTAAAGCATTAAAGAGAGTGCAAATGCTAACCCAATACTACACTAATCAAATATCTAAACACAGTTAAATTAAATTAAATGCAAAACTAAATTAAAGAAATTAAAAACAACTAATCCTACAATGCAAATTAAATTAAAACACAAGAAATAAACAAACACAATTTCCTACTAGCAATTTATGTGACCAGGTGCATCTACTAATTAAATTTAAAATTCGAAATGGCCTAAAAATAACCTCTGCCGTGACCTCATTCTTCAAATCCCATTTCATTTTCTTAAATTTTAAATCCCAAATTTTGAGGCTTGGAATTGGTTCCAGCCGTGACACTCCTCCAACCAAGAAATCAAACCATGTGCACCTCAATTATGAAGCACCATGTCTCTGCTAGCAAATTCAATCCATGCTCCATGTGAAAGAGTTTAATCATCAGCCGTGAGCCTATGTGCACCGAGAATGATTTGATTGCCTTTACAATCAAAATCACCGTCCCACACTTCCATTTTCAACGCATCTCCTTTTTGAATCAGCCAAGATTTTCTCAAACAAAATGAAGACTATGTGTTAGCACCTTTCCAGTTTCAGCCCTTGCTTCCACATCAAACCAGCACCTACCTCTTTTTAGAGGAAAGAAATCCCCTGAATCACCATTGTGCTTCCTTAACTCTAGAACATTAATCATTACCGACTCTGCACCTTGTTTTTTTAAGGCAAGGGATTGAATGAAATTTAACAAGAGGTTCCAGCGGTGTGAATCAACACCCAAGGCCTATAAATCACCATGTGCAACCTTCAACAATGTAAAGATAAGAAATCAATAAAACTTCTCCTCACCGCTTGCAAAAAAAATAAGAAACGGAAAAAATGGTTTTGCTTCATCGTTATCCATGAAAACAGCATGAAAAATTCATTCCCAAAGGCACAAAAACATTCACAGGCAACAACAACAACATAGTAAAATAAGTGTGGCCGGTGGACATCCTTTCATTCAACCATGTGAAAAGAAGAAGCTTGAATAATAAATGAAATACTGCAGCCGAGCATAGCAACTCTCGGTCTCATTCAAAGAGCCACATTGAAAATCAAAAGTCCAGAGTAAGTGGCGGTATATTTCAAGCAGCTGAAGCAAAAGCCTTGCACCCCAAAAACGCTGCAAAACCCAACTGTCGGGGAAAAGTGACGGCTCTCATTCAATCCATGGAAAGCAACGTTGCAAGAAAACAAAGAAGAAAAATTGTGCTCTTCATTCAACCATTGAAAAACTCGTGAACAACATTCATCTCACAGAGGAAACGTTCCAAGACCAAGAAGAAAGTGAAGTGTCGAATGTAAATGGCGGCTCCCCCTCTTTTTTAATCCTAGGTCCGAGAATGCTTTTAAGTGGGTGGGGTCCCCCTACAATAAAACCCTAGAGCCATGTCATCTGCCTTTACAATTGGCCTAGTCTATCACTACCAAAAATTGGCCCAAAAATACAAAACTTAGTTTAAAAAGCCTAATCTACTAAATTAAAATTTGACTAATCCTAAAGTGTCTTTGTGGAGAGTCTTGAATGAATTGCTGTCCTCTCTAGTGTCCAAAATTGTATCTCGAAAATTTTCCTATAATTAATAATGCAAATAATTAGCTCAGAATATTCAAATTAATTAAAATTAGAATTTTAAGTCAAATTAAGCACTATTATCAAAAACGGGAAAATACCGGACATTTAAGAACAATTCCCTGATTAATTCTAGCACAATAAACTAAGTGAAATCAACAAAATATCGACTCATCAATAGGAAACTACTTTCTTCTCTTGCATCAATACACATCCGAGCCCCTGATGAGATGCATCACAGAAAACTTCAAAAGGCTTTCCTGTGTCAGGAATCACTAGAACAGGGGGACTGGTTAATCTCTGCTTCAACTCTTGGAGGCTCTCTTCACAACGGTCCATCCAAGCAAACAGATGATCTTTTCTGGTCAATTGAGTTAATGGTGCTACAATTCTGGAGAAATTCTCTATGAAGCGACGGTAATAGCCAGCTAATCCCACAAAACTCCGTATCTCAGTAGCTGACTTTGGTCTCTCCCATTGTAACAATGCTTGGACCTTGGATGGGTCACAGAAATCCCACCAGCAGAAATAACATGACCCAGAAATTGAGCTTGCTCCATCAAAAATTCACACTTAGAAAGCTTGGCGTATAACTTCCCTTCTCTTAAGATTCCAAGCACAATTCTAAGGTGATCCTCATGCTCTTCTTTATTCTTGGAATAGATTAAGATGTCATCTATGAAGACGACCACAAATTTGTCTAGAAACGGTCTGAATATCCAGTTCATATAATCCATGAAGATAGTTGGGGCGTTAGTCACACCGAAAGGCATGACCACGTACTCGTAGTGACCATATCTGGATCTGAAGGTCGTCTTTTGAACATCATCAGGCTTCACAAGTATCTGATGATAACCAGATCTCAGATCAATTTTGGAGAAAACTGTTGTCCCGTGTAATTGATCCAACAAATCATCTATGCGAGGCAAAGAATATTTGTTTTTGATGGTTAATTTATTAAGCTGCCGGTAATCTACACATAGCCTT
The DNA here is from genome assembly GCF_000741045.1 of Vigna radiata var. radiata. NCBI lineage: Eukaryota > Viridiplantae > Streptophyta > Magnoliopsida > Fabales > Fabaceae > Vigna > Vigna radiata. The sequence continues at coordinate 200,950 of NW_014542216.1, forward strand.
GAGCTGCCATCCTTTTTCTTGACAAGTAATACCGGAGCACCCCATGGTGAGACACTAGGTCGGATGAATTGTTTCTCAAGTAAATCTTCAATTTGCTTCTTGAGTTCGGCCAATTCAGTTGGCGCCATTCGATATGGAGCTATGGAAACAGGACCGGCTCCTGACACTAAATCAATAGAGAATTCCACTTCTCTAGGAGGAGGTAATCCTGGTATTTCTTCAAGAAATACATCAAGGAACTCATTTACTACTAATAAATCTGCACTCGAATTTCCTTGATTCAGACTGCTTGCATCTTGATTCGCTTCTATGTGAAATAGAATTAGGAAGCAGCTTGCACCTTCAAAAATGTCTTGTCTTAATACTCCAAGAGACAAGGACATATCTTCAAGCTCACTAGGAAACACCAATTTCTTCTCTCTGCAGTCAATAAGAATGCGATTGGCAGATAGCCAATCCATCCCCAATATGACATTTAAACCCTGAAGAGGTAAACATATTAAGTTTACCTTGAATCGGCGTCCCTCAACCACTACTGTACATCTAGCACACACAGTAGATGTCTTGGCTAGCCCAGAAGCGGGAGTAGATACAGTCAAATCACACAGTAGCTCTCTTACTGGTAGCCCCAATTTTTCAACATAGGCATTTGACACAAAAGAGTGTGTCGCTCCAGAGTCAAACAGTACTATACAGTTGCTACCCATCAATAAGCATTCACCAATAATCAAATCACCTGAGCTAGCAGCCTCGGCTCCAGTCAATGCATAGAACGTCCTGATGCTTGAGGTCTAATACCACCTCTCTGTGGAAATCTCCCTACAGGATGTGTCTGAACCACTGTTCTCCTACTCATAGGGCAATCACGCTCGTAGTGGCCTTCTTTGTGACATCTGTTGCATCTCTGATATCCAACTCTCTGGGGGCATGCATATAGATAATGAGGACCACCACATCCGTGGCATTTCACACCACTAAAAGCCACAGGCTGGCTCTGCTGAACGGATGGCTAGGACGACCCACCAGAACTGTGAGAGGAAGATGAGGGTCGGGAATATGGTGTCCTCCTGGAGCTAGACCCTCCTCTAGAAAGTACAGGTCCTCCAACCCTCAGTGGTTGACTCTGCTGGCAGTCCATTTCTCTTTTCATTCTTTCCATCATCTTAGCTCTCTCTACTAAGACTAGAAACTGAGTGATGCAAAAACCAGCCACTACAAGCTTGATGTCTCCCCTCAGTCCATTTTCAAACTTCCTATACTAATATTCTTCATTCATAACGATAGTGTGGAAACGCAGTAGATGCTTGAACTTATCCGCATATTTTGAAACAGTCATGTTTCCTTGGACTAGCTGTAAGAACTCCACCTCCTTAGGAAATCTCATGATGTCTGGAAAATATTCTTCATAAAATTTGATTTTGAACATGTCCCAAGAGATAGGAACATTAGTACTCTCCAGCAAGGTCTTGGTGTTGTTCCACCAATGACTAGCATCTCCAGATAGCAGATACTCTGTATAGGTGATGGGTGTCGTGGCCCATACAAATTTGATGTGCATAAAGAATGCAGTATAGTGCTAGGGAATGACCCCTAGGTCGTCTCTCAAGGACCAACTGCGGTTCAGAGTCAAGTCTAACACGAAAGGGGGGGTTTTGAAAAGTGTTTTTGTAGTGAATGCGGAAAATTTAAAATTCACGCTGGAATTGGACAGCTCTGACTTTTGCTCAATGTTTTATCCATAACTTTTTCTACAGAGCTCTAAATGAGATGAGGTTTTTTTTCTTGGAAAATAGACTCAAATATCTTTCATTTGACACATAAAACGTAGCATTTGGACCTCTGGTGTGGTTGCAGTTATTTTTTTAAAAACGAGTCCAGAGAGTGAAAATGCTAAACCAAATACTAGACTAAACAAATATCTAAGCACAGTTAAAACTATTAAAATGCAACACTAAATTAAAATATTAAATGCCCAATGCAACTTGGAAGTAAAATTAAATGCTCAAGGTATGTGACAAATTAAATTAAAATTAAGCTACTAAAATTCTCCTAAAAACTAAACATGCCAGCAATGCCCTTCTTTTGAATTAAAATCACTCAAATTAAATGTTTCACCTTGCTTTTCCTCCACCCAAAACGTAACAGCCATCCCCAAAGTAAATTGAAATTGCAAAGGTTTAAAGTCCTCCTTCAGCCGAGACATTCTAAGTTCCATAGGTTTCATGCTAAAAAAAAATAAATTTAGGGAATGTTTCCACCTTCCAGCGTGGCCCTTCACGTTAATTTCAATTCAATCACCAAGGAAGCAATGCTTCAATTCATGCTGAGATGCAAAAGTCAAGCAAAAGGAATGAGAAACACATAATAGCTAGAAAAGTAGATGCCTACTAGAATTATTATCCTAAAAAGTGAATAGAAGAAAAGTACATGAATAGTAAATGGAATGACTAGAAATCTACAAAAGTAAATTGAAGATTGAAAAATGTGAGAAATGAACTAACAAAGAGATACGGTCTTCAATGTGAGTGCATTTAAACAAGTAGAAGCAACCCATTCATGGTCAAGACTTTGAAATGCAATGTAAAACAAAAATAAAAAAAAGAACATGAAAGGAGTAGTTGTCTGCCGTGACCTTCCCAAGGTAAGGGTTCCTTCTTTCTTTCTCACAAAAATAAAAAGGAAATACTATAAAGATGAGTGGACCCATGGACATGACAACACACCTTACTCTTCCATTCAAAGAAAAGAAATGAATTTAAAGAGGAATGCAACGTGAATTCAATCTGCTGTAGCAGCTTTGCACAAAAAAATAATAAGAAAAATGTTTCTTATCCCATCAACCAAAATCCAAAATTGCAACTAAAATATCCATGGAAAACGTTCCAAGCTAAAACAATTGCAGCAGCTCCACCAAATTGCCTCTGAGCGGCCTCCACAGAATTCCTTACAGCTTCCCATTGCTGCATTGCTATAGTGTTCTGTTGGACAAGTGCAGTGTTCTATTATTGCATAGACTGCATCATGTCTCTCATCATCCTCATCATTTCCATAGGATCATTGTCATTATTAGTCGAAGGAGGAGGTCGACGAGACATCTTCTATTTATATAGAGGGAAACAAGAACCATCAGTCTTAATCTAAGATACTAGGATAGAAACTTATGTACATTTAAGAGCACACAAGCACAAGCAAGGGATGTACACAACCTACAGGTTCTCTAAGGATAAAAATTGCTCTGATACCACAATTGTAACATCCCAAATTATATCACAAGTATATAAGAGTATAATGCATCAACTATGATAATAGAAAGCAGTTAGAGGTACTAGATGATAGTATTTACATATACAGTCATCCAAAATAGGGTGAATTTAAAAGCTTTACATGTATATAATGTCTTTCAAAATACATTTGGAAGGAAAGACTAATAGAAATCTAAGAAAACTAAGAGTTGGGAGTTGCATCTCCACTGTCTAATGCTTGCTCCAGAGATGTGTCATCTGCTGCCCCTGCTCACATCCAAAGTTGGATGATCATTGCAAAAAGAGAAAAGCATGCCCATGCACACACAAGCAAACAAAGCAAGGGTAAGCTAGGATATCAAAAGCATACCATAATTCAAATATACATAAAAACATACAAGTAAGTAAACCATTCAAACATCATATGAAATTGTAAATGGCCTAGACTCGTCCGGACTAAGAATGAATATCGATCTTGGGCAGGTTGTGCACTTATGGTGGACTCTACTGCGTTGCAAAGCCATTGCCGAGGGGTTTCACCCGACCACACACAAGGTTATCCCGTTACCGCGGTGTAGGCCTACAGTGAAAGCGCCTACCCTAGGACCTTCTACTCCTCTCACCATACGCGTCAATCCTCTCTAAGTGAGTCTGAATGACCGTTAGAGGGTTAGGATAACCTCCCTTGAAGGAACCTCATATATTCATTCTCAACTACTAGGATCTCACCCAGAGATCTTGATTTGAATCTCAATTCCCACAATTCCACAATACAACTCTTGTTTCTCTTTACTAATATCATCCAATTTGTCATACAAATTCATTCATAAGTATATTGAAACATAAGTAAATCATACATCCAGAATCAGTCAAGAAAAAGAGAAGAGAAGAAGTGGTTTACAGCGAAGGATTCGTTGTGCGCACAGCTTTCGTTGTGCAAATCCGTGTAATTCGCCTAGGGAGTTGGACTCGCCTAGCGGATACCCAGGCAGAGGCTAATCCTCTGGACCCCCCGCATAGCGAGTTATCTCGTTATTCTATTTAGGAGTATTTTTCCCCAGACTCCTTGCAGTGGCAGAGCGAGACAACTCGCAGAGCTGCTGCTCAAATAGAGAGCAAAGCTCTCTGAAATTCGCTGTGTGCACCAAGGCGTTGTGCGATAGCACTGCAAATCAGAGGGATTCGTTGTGCGAGCAGAATCGCCCAGCGAGTCTGCAAAATCTGCAGAACGAGATTCTGCAAATGTTGGGGAACTCACACACCCAAAATTTGTTCTAAGCCAATTGATGAACTTCTAAGGATCCTAATTCGAAGTATAAGTGATTTTAAACTTGTTCAAGGAGTTAAACACCTTCCTAACATCAAACTCTATTAGTTATGCACTAATTTATGATCTAACAGTTCAATTTTAGTTACTTAGAGGCTTGAATTCTAATTCACTACTTAGGTAATGTTTCTAGCCACGTTGATGTTGCTAATAAGTCATAATTGACTTATTTGAGTCACTGAAATATTCAAACTTAGACCCCAACCCCTAATTCACTAAATCACCACTTCACTTCCATGAATTTGACTTAACCATTAAAACTGACTTAACCAATTGACTAACTCTTTGCATAAACAGGATCACAGCTTCTAGGCACCTAATTTCACTTCAAAAATCTATGGACATTTCAGTTTCAAATTCAGAATAGATTAAATAACAGCAGTCACAGAACATACTCATGCATTCCAGCCCATACTTACATCAAGATATTTCAAACAACAATACATTCTAATACACCGTTGACACATGCATTAATTTAATACTTTCAAACAAAATCAACACAAACATCCTAACATCCTATACGAAATAAACTAATCCATCTTCCCTTACTTTAACAATCGGATCGTTCCGCCTCTCGATGAAATTAGCCGTGTTTGAGACGCAGATGAGGAATTTCTAGAATTATCTAGAAATCAAGAAATTGGAAGTAAAAAAGAGTTTTAGAACCTATTATGAGCTAGAAATTTGGGGAAAACAGCAAATTGAGCTACATGCAGCAAAGTTGTCTGCATGATCCTGGCTCATAAATGAAAGAATGAAAGAGAAATGCTTACCAGGTGGAAGGATCAAATTGTTTGGTGGAACTCAAAACTCACAGCACCAGAATTTTCTCAAGCTCCTCCTGAATTTGAAAGGAATTGATTCTGTGAGGGAAAGTCTAGAGAGTTTGGAGAAATTGAAGAACCATATTTGCAGAGAGAAAGAGCGTGTTTAAGAAAATGGGTTCTCACACCTTGTTTTCGTAGCCAATAGAACAGAGATAATCATTAAACAAGAAGATGACAGAAAGCTACAATTTTACTATTTCAAAAGCCACCAAAATATGAATGGAAAACATACATTCACCTTCAAAAATCTCTTTACAGATCTCACTTGAAGGGATGAAGGAAAAAAGAAAATAAAAAAGGAGACGGAGATAACATAAAGAGAATTAGGGTTTGTAAGAAACTTGTGCAGTTTTTAGGTTCAAGTGAGTGAAAACTTACTTGCATTGTCCACCATTAAATATACAATAATTCTGTGTCATTTTCAAGAGATAAGATTTTCCACCATTAGTTAGTTCTGTCATAATATAATCTACCATTCCTATTTGCACACGTAATCATAACAAAAAAATAACTCTATCCCATCTTCTTGAAAATTATAACTTAAATATAAAAATATATAAAATATATATATATATATATATATATATATATATATATATCACACTAAATTTATAACATATTCAGAAAATTAATTCATTAGTGTAAAAATTAAAGAAAATAGTCACTTCATCTCAGTAATACTTTCTTAAATAATAGAATTGTGTTATAAAACTCTGAAAATTCTAGAATGTGCATATAAGTCTATAATCAAACAGTTTCTAATATTTAAAAAATTTAAAATAAAATAATGTCTTAAAGTATAGGATATATTTTTTAATTAATTTAGAATCTATTTATTCTATATTGTTTTTAAAAAAATTATCCCAAAACATTAAAAAGCATTAAATCGAATCTAATATTCAAATAAATAAAATCTAAATTAGATTAATTCATTATATAATAAAATAAAATTAAGGGCCAGTATTGCTAAATTTTCTATCCAAACTGTAAATATTATATTAGCAAAAACTAAGAATAAATTTACTTATTTTGTATGTCTTAATATATGTACCATTTTTATTTCTTAATACCCTAATATTATCAAAAGGACTTTATACATTAAATATTTTAATTTTAGTATTTTTTACATACAAAAAATTTTAACACATGTATCTATTAATTTGCTGAAGACATAATGTATCAAAAGTATTAAAAACATACTGATTTTGACAAAAAAAAAATTAAATTAATATAATAAAAGAGAAAATTAAGAATACTTCAAATATTTCTTTAAATAGTAAAAAATAAAATATAACTAAATTTTTTTTATAAGAGTATAAAATCATAAAAGTTATAATTTACTGGGTATCAACTTTAAAAAAAAATATTGCATAAATTAACTATAATAAAAGATTACACTAAAATTCTCAACTGAATTTAAGTCATTTTGTTAGTGATTATGTTAGAAAATGTTTAGATTTTTAATAAATAAGTGTCATGATAGAGTTCTTTCACGTAACATGATAGAGTTCTTTCACATAACACTGCTTTGTTTCTACTAATTATCTATACACCCACGAAACAATTTTTGAGTGAATTTACATAAATTTTGATTCACTTATTTTAGTGAAAATGGTAAAAAATAAATATGAAGTCACTACTTGATGTGAAATAAAAATAATTTATTTTATTTAATATTTTTTATAAACTATTCTTTGAGTTTTTTTTTATCTTTTTTTGTGTTTTTTATCTTTTTATTTATTTGTTTGACAATTGGAGATTGTCTTTGTGATCAGAATATCAAGTTATACAAGATAACAGTCTATAATTTTTAATAAGATAAGTTGATATTTTTTAAAACCTATAAAATGATTTAAGAGGAATGGTGACTTTTATAAAAAAAAAAAAATAATGGATGTAAGACTGTTAGGACTGAAATTGAATTAATTCAAAAAAATAATACTTGGACTTTAGTAGATTTGTCTAATGGAGCAAAACACATTTGTTGTAAGTGGATCTTTAAGAAGAAATATCACCCTAATGAATTCATAGAAAAATATAAGCCAAGATTAGTAGCAAAAGGCTTTACTCAAAAACCCAACATAGATTACTTTGATATTTTTTCTCCTCTAACTAAGATTTCCTATATCTGAGTGTTGTTAGTTCTAGCAGTTATCCATAAACTAGTAATACACCAGATGGATGTTAAAACAACCTCTTTGAATGGTGATTTAGAGGAAGAAATTTATATGACTCAACCTGAAAGGTTTGTTGTACCTGGTCAAGCGGATAAAGTATGTCAACTCTTAAAATCCCTGTATGGGTTGAAACAAGCACCAAAATAATGGCATGAAAAACATGATAATGTGTTGCTTTGTGATGGTTTTTCACCTAATGATGCTGGTAAATGTGTGTACTCTGAATCTGAAAATGGTGATTGTGTCATTATATGCTTGTATGTGGATGACATGTTAATCTTTGGTACATGCAATGAGATTGTCGTTAGAACTAAATTGTTTCTAGGATCAAAATTTGAAATGAAAGACACGGGTGAAGCCAATGTGGTTTTAGGTATTAGAATCATAAGGAAGCGAGATAATATATTACTATCTCAAGAACAATACTTTGAGAAACTTCTTAAGAAGTTTGGGTTTTATGACTTAAAATCAGTGAGTACCCCTTATGATGCTAATTCTAAATTAATGAAAAATAAAGAAGAATCATTATCTCAACCTGATAACTGGGAGCTTACTGCACTTAATGAGCTTTTCTAGAACTGATATTACTTATGTAGTAGGTAGACTGAGTAGGTACACTCAATGTCCAAATCAAGAACATTGGGATGCACTTCCTAGGCTTATAAGATACATAAGAGGTTCAATAGATTATGCCATTAAAAATAGTGGATTTCCCGTTGTACTAGAAGGGTACAATGATGCTAACTGGATCTCTGGTTCGGATGAGACAAAATTCACTAGTGGTTATGTATTTACACTTGGGGGTGGTGCGATTACATAGAGATCAGTCAGGCAAACTATTATTGCAAGATCAACAATAGAATATGAGTTTGATGCTCTTGAGATGGTGATCAAGGAATAAAATACCATTATTTGATACATGATTTTGATATTAAAAGCACCCCTTTAGGCTTAGAAACTTGCTTGAACTCATATGTTTTTAGTAATTTGTGTGAACAAGAGAGTTGAGGTTGATTTTAAATATTTTCTAACAAATTCCCCTTGTTTTAATAGAGTTTAAAGCACTAAAGGAAGAAGAGATAAGAAGCCATGAAGAAGGAGCTCAAAAAGGGTCAAAAAGGCCTCAAAGAGGAAGAAAACCCGAAGCCCGAGCGAGCCCAGGCGACAGAGGGCGTCGAATTTACGAGCTGGAAATCACCGCTCGTCGCCCGGGCGATGGGCCCAACGCCCGGGCGACAGACGCTCGTAGCTCAAGCGACAGTTTCTCACGCCCAAGCTTCGACTTTCGCGGACCAGGCCTATTTTCTACTCTGATTTGATTCTTTTGGACAGGGCCTCACTCTGGACGCCTCTGACACTATTTAAAGAACCCTGGGGCTCTAGGTTTTGCATCCCTGGCAGAGAAGAGCACTCCAATACACTATTAGCCTACCCTAGATCTTCCATCTTCTTCTTTCCTTCCATCATTCATAGGTTCCCCCATGTCTATGGGGAACTAATTTCTATTTATTGTTGGGGATTGATGTAGCCTTGGGAACTTTCATGTATTTGAATTGATTCTTTATTTCATATGCTTTTTCCATTAATTGTTAGAATAATTCATCTGTTCTTATTCTTGCTTATACAATAGCATTATATGTGATTTGCATGAGTGTCGGGAGGTTCCTTGTATTTCAGGTCCTTGTTGAATTATTTCCTAAGGGTTATATTGCTCAGGGATGAGGGTATGAGT
>NW_014542216.1:210669-217321 GCF_000741045.1 Vigna radiata var. radiata
TTTTTCACACAATTGTTCATCGTCGAGAGTCCTCTGGGATACGATACTTGGTCTTACCATTTTATATTACTTGTGCGACTCGGTACACTTGCCGATTTGCTCCAACAAGTTTTTGGCGTCGTTGCCGGGGAACTCACGGTTTAAGCTATTCTATTTGTGTGAATCTTGATTAATTTTGACTTTATTTTATTTTATTTTATTTTATTCAATTTTATTTTATTCCATCAAATATTTCCATTTTATTTTATTTTTCAAATCCCCACTTTCCATTTTTGTTTATTTTATTTTGTACTAACAATCTCTTTCTAGAATTTTGATTTGTGCAGGATGCAGGCAATACAAGGAAATCTCAACCATGGATGGGGATCTCATTCAAGCATAAATCAATATGAGGAAGATGGAGGACTATTCTCTTGTCCACCACAAGCTGATATCTCTACAAGGCTTGAAGAGACCCTCCAACTGTTCCTGAAGGACTCTATCTCATTCCGAAAAAATATTCAAGCCTCGTCATAAAGATTTGGGGCTCAGTGCAAAGTCCTAAGACAGATGCTGATTGACTTCACAAACAACCAGAAGTCTTAAAGGGATTGTATGACAGTGGTCACAAGAAGTGGCAAAGTGCTAAATGAGAGAGAGGAAAAAGAGAGACCAAGAGAATATGAGAGAGAAGAAGAAGAAGAAAAAGAGAGAGAAAAAGAGAAATATGAAAAAGAGAGAGAAAAGCAAGAGAGTGAGAGGAAAGAAAAAGAAAAAAAGAGTGAGGAAGAGAGCGAGAGAAAAAAGAGAGAAGTCGTTCAAAAATCCCTTCCTTATCCAAAACACTACTCTAGGAAGGAAAAAGAAAAGCAGTTTGAGCGTTTCATAGAGATATTCAAGAAACTAGTGATTAACATTCCCTTCTTAGAAGCCTTGCAACAAATGCCTTCATATGAAAAATTTTTTAAGGAACTCCTCTCTAAAAAAAGAAAATACATTGAAGAGGAGACAATTGAAGTACAAGGAAAATGCAACACCATCATTCAAAAATCAATTCCCCCCAAATTAAAAGATCCGGGAAGTTTTACTATCCCTTGCACTATAGGGAACATCTCTGTGGGGAAAGCATTAATTGATTTGGGAGCCAGCATCAATCTTATGCCACTCTCCATGTTTGAAAAGATTGAAGGATTGGAACTTAAGCCTACCAGAATGACTCTCCAGCTAGCAGACAGATCTTTAAAATATCCTTATGGGGTAGTAGAGGATGTGTTAGTAAAGGTAGACAAGTTCCTGTTTCCTGTTGACTTTGTTATTATGGAGATGGAAGAAGATGTGAATGTCCCTCTGATTCTTGGAAGACCCTTCATGAAAACTGCAAGAGTATTAATTGATGTAGAAAATGGCAAGCTAAAAGTGAGAGTGCAAGATGAAGAAGTAAATTTTGATGTCTTCCAAGCCATGTCTCACCCAAAAGACAATAAAGATTGTTTCCATCTTAATACTCTAGATGAATTATGCATGGTTCAAGAAAAGGAGATATGTGACATTCCCTCTCTAGAAGAAACTTTTGATGATAATTTTGAAGAAGTGGCTGAGGATAACATTGAAGAATTAAAAGAAGCCTCTTTATTGACCTTAGAAGAAAAAAAACAAAGAAAGAAAGCCATAGCTTAAAATCCTACCTCCTCATTTGAAATATGTATTTTTAGAAGAAGAGGGAAACAAACCAGTCATCATCAGCAATTCTTTCTCCCTAAATGAAGAAGAAAAATTAATAGAAGTGCTCAAGGCCAACAAAGGAGCTATTGGATGGTCAATTTCAGATCTCAAAGGCATAAGTCCAACTTATTGCATGCATAGAATATTCATGGAAGATAACTACAAACCAGTGGCTCAACCTCAAAGGAGATTAAATCCAACAATGAAAGAGGAAGTGAGAAAAGAGGTGTTAAAATTACTTGAAGCAGGAATCATTTATCCTATCTCTGACAGTCCATGGGTAAGCCCAGTACAAGTGGTACCAAAGAAAGGAGGAATGACAGTTATTTACAATGAAAAAAATGAGCTCATTCCTACAAGAACTGTTACAGGATGGAGGATGTGTATTGATTACAGGAAGCTTAACAATGCCACAAGAAAGGATCACTTCCCTCTTCCATTCATGGATCAAATGCTGGAAAGATTAGCAGGTCAGGCTTTCTATTGTTTTTTGGATGGGTATTCAGGATATAATCAAATTGTGGTGGATCCTAAAGACCAGGAAAAAACAGCTTTTACTTGTCCTTTTGGAATTTTTACTTACAGAAAAATGCCATTTGGATTATGTAATGCCCCAGGCACTTTTCAGAGATGCATGCAGGCAATTTTTGGAGATCTAATAGAAAAATGCATTGAGGTCTTCATGGATGATTTCTCAGTTTTTGGAATTTCCTTTCAATAATGTTTATCTAACTTGGATGTTGTTCTCAAAAGATGCACTCAATCCAACATTGTCCTCAATTGGGAAAAATGTCATTTTATGGTCATAAAGGGCATTGTTTTGGGTCATAAAATTTCTTCCAGAGGAATTGAAGTGGACAGAGCCAAAATTGATGTAATTGAAAAACTTCCACCACCCACTAATGTGAAAGGAATTAGAAACTTCTTGGGACATGCAGGTTTTTATAGGAGATTCATCAAAGACTTCTCAAAAATTGCAAAGCCACTAAGCAACCTCCTTGTAAAGGACGTTCCTTTTGTTATGGATGAAGAATGTCTTAAAGCTTTTGAGATCTTGAAAGAGAGATTAATTTCTACCCCTGTAATTGTAGCTCCAGATTGGAATCAAAATTTTGAACTCATGTGTGACGCCAGTAATTATGCCATAGGCGCAATTCTTGGGCAAAGGAAAGAAAAGGTCTTCCACACCATTTATTATGCAAGTAAAGTCTTAAATGAAGCACAGCTGAATTATGCCACCACAGAGAAGGAGTTGCTTGCTATTGTGTATGCATTGGAAAAATTTAGATCCTATCTTATTGGGTCTAAAGCAATTATCTATATTGATCATGCAGCCATAAAATACCTATTGGCAAAACCAGACTCCAAACCAAGACTGATCAGATGGGTGCTTCTTCTACAAGAATTTGATGTGGAGATCCGTGATAAAAAGGGAAGTGAAAATGTAATTGCTGACCACTTATCCCGACTTATAAATGATGAAGTCACTTGCAAGGAAGCAGAGATATGAGAGTCTTTCTCAGATGAGACATTCATGAACATACAACAGAGGTCGTGGTTTGTTGACATGGCCAATTTTAAACCTGCAGGAGTCATCCCAGAAGATCTCACTTGGGAACAAAGAAAAAAAATTTTACATGATGCCAAACAATTTGTTTGGGATGATCCTTACCTTTTCAAAATTGGAGCAAATAATCTCTTAAGATGTTGTGTGACCAAAGAAGAAGTAGAAGGCATTTTATGGCACTGTCATGATTCACCTTATGGGGGACATTTCAGTGGAGAAAGGACAGCCGCAAAAGTACTACAATCAGGATTTTATTGGCTAACTCTCTTTAAAGATGCTCATAATCATGCTATGAATTGTGATAAATGTCAAAGGGCAGGAACAATCTCTAGGCGTCATGAGATGCCACTGCAAGGGATCCTGGAAGTGGAAGTTTTTTATTGTTGGAGTATAGATTTCATGGGACCATTCCCACCGTCCTTTAACAATGAATATATATTGGTGGCAGTGGACTATGTAAGCAAGTGAGTAGAGGCACTAGCATGTCCCAAAAATGATGCTAACACAGTCATAAAATTTTTGAAGAGACAAATTTTCTCCAGATTTGGAACAACCAGAGTGCTCATCAGTGATGAAGGATCTCACTTTTGCAACCATCAGCTTGCAAAAGTACTGAAACATTATGGTGTGAAACACAAGGTGGCCACACCTTATCATCCTCAGACAAATGAGCAAGCTGAAGTTTCCAACAGGGAGATCAAAAGAATTCTTGAAAAGACTGTCACAACTTCAAGGAAGGATTGGTCTCAAGGATTAGATGATACCCTGTGGGCATACAGAACAACAATAAAAATAGCCATTGGATTGTCCCCCTTCCAGATGGTCTATGGAAAAGCTTGTCACTTGCTTGTAGAGATGGAGCACAGAGCTTTGTGGGCATTGAAGTTCTTAAATATTGATCCTGGAGATACTACAAAAAAAAGAAGAAGGCAGATTATTGAGCTAGAGGAGATGAGGCTTCATGCCTATGAATCCTCTAAGAATTATAAGGAAAAGGCAAAATACTACCATGATAAAAAGTTAATCAGAAAGGCCTTCATGCCAGGACAACAAATGTTGTTGTTCAATTCTAGACTTAAACTTTTTCCAGGAAAGTTGAAGTCCAAGTGGTCAGGCCCGTTCCTAATCAAGAAAGTTCTTCCACATGGAGCAGTTGAGTTAACAGATCCAGGTTCTGAAGACCCACAAAGAAGTTGAATAGTCAATGAACAATGCTTGAAGCACTACTTGGGTGGTGAGGTAGAACGTCTCTCCACGGTCCTGTAGCTGATTGATGTGACATGAGCCTATTGGGTCAAGCTAATGACGTTAAAGAAGTGCTTGCTGGGAGGCAACCCAATGCTCTGAACCTTTACTTTTGAATTTTTGTTTATTTATTTTTCATTGTTTGTGTGTTTTCTTTTGATTTTTGTATGCTCTGTTTGAATGAACTAAACTGCTTTGATTCACCTGTGCTCTGTTTTATGTGAAGATATTGCTTTTTCAAAACTTTAGTGTTTGATTAAGGTTGATGATGCATGATAAATTTGTGAGACAGGTGCCTGAAATAAAGTTTTATTAAAATATTGAGCAGGATGTTTTTCTAAATTTGAGAACTTATGAGATTACCTTTGTGAATTTTGAGCTTCAGAGTTATTTTTAAATAATTGTTATTACTTTGGAAGCATGAAAGATTTTGCCCAAATTTTCTGTGATTGAACTACTTGCCTGCAGGTTTCATATGATCAAGGTCATCTTTTGTTATCCCTTATTCTTTTGGCCTTCAAAATATTTTTGACCACTGAAAAGAGAACAATTTGTTCTAACCTTTGAACCTTGAGCCTGGTATGTTTGAAAAACCTTTTTGGAAATTTTTAATTTTTACCTTGAGTTGAGTAGAAAACATTTGATGAGGTGCTGATAAAGGTTCAAGTTTGGGGCTCCCAGGAAACAAACCACTTCTCCAAGCGGTGAGCAAAAAGAAAAAGAAAGCAAGAAAAAGGCAAAAGAAAAGAAAAAATGAGAAAAGAAAAATGCAAAAAGGAAAAAGAAAGAGCTCACTGCAAGGGAAGGTTGGGAAAAAGACAAGAGAGTTGTTCTTAAAAGAAGATCTCACAAATGTCTCTCTTAACTCAATAAACTTTGCTTACCAGAAAAACCAATTTCCTTCTTAGCCTAGCCAAGTTACAAGCCAATAAAAGTCCTTGTGATGACAACCTGTTTGTGAGAATGTTTGATTGTGGTTAAATGAAAGGCAAAATTAATTTATGTGACATTGTGATAACAGAGAGAAACACCACACCATACACTTTTGAGATGAGTGAGACACTTTTAAATGCTTGAGAGATATATTTGAGAGATTGAGTGAAACACTTTCTCTGGTGAGGAATAGTTCTCTGAATTTTGGATTGCATCTCTGCTTGGTTAATTGATCTCTCTTGATGATAGTACCTGTTGAATGCATTGAAACATCTGCACATCTTAATTGAGATCTTATGTTGAACTTGATAAAAGTAAATTCTTGTCTTAAAAAGTTTTTGAAAAACGTTGAGTCATTGTAGTGATGGTTCTGAAAAGCTGAGTTGCATTTTTGTTTGCTTGAGGACAAGCAAAGTTCTAAGTTTGGGGCTCTGATGAAGGAATAAAATACCATTATTTGATACATGATTTTGATATTAAAAGCACCCCTTTTGGCTTAGAAACTTGCTTTAACTCATATGTTTTTAGTAATTTGTGTGAACAAGAGAGTTGAGGTTGATTTTAACTGTTTTCTAACAAATTCCCCTTGTTTTAATAGAGTTTGAAGCACTAAAGGAAGAAGAGATGAGAAGCCATGAAGAAGGAGCTCAAAAAGGCATCAAAGAGGAAGAAAACCCGAAGCCCGAGCGAGCCCAGGCGACAGAGGGCGTCGAAGCTCGTAGCTCAAGCGACAGTTTCTGACGCCCAAGCTTTGACTTTCGCGGACCAGGCCTGTTTTCTGCTCTGATTTGATTCTTTTGGACCGGGCCTCACTCTGGGACGCCTCTGACACTATTTAAAGGACCCTGGGGCTCTAGGTTTTGCATCCCTGGCAGAGAAGAGCACTCCAATACACTCTTAGCCTACCCTAGATCTTCCATCTTCTTCTTTCCTTCCATCATTCATAGGTTCCCCCATGTCTATGGGGAACTAATTTCTATTTGTTGTTGGGGATTGATGTAGCCTTGGGAACTCTCATGTATTTGAATTGATTCTTAATTTCATATGTTTTTTCCATTAATTTTTAGAATAATTCATCTGTTCTTATTCTTGCTTATACAATAGCATTATCTGTGATTTGCATGAGTGTCGGGAGGTTCCTTGTATTTCAGGTCCTTGTTGAATTATTTCCTAAGGGTTATATTGCTCAGGGATGAGGGTATGAGT
>NW_014542216.1:217651-226351 GCF_000741045.1 Vigna radiata var. radiata
GTGATCAATTTATTTTAGTTTATTTTATTATTATTGCAATCAACACCATTGATCTCTTTTATTTTTAATCTTAATTAATCTTGTTTTTCACACAACTGTTCAGCGTCGAGAGTCCTCTGGGATACGATACTTGGTCTTACCATTTTATATTACTTGTGCGACTCGGTACACTTGCCGATTTGCCCCAACAGATGGCTGGTAATGAGGTTGAGTGGTTGAAAAACTTCTTAGCGAACATTCCTCTAGGAATGAAACCAACCCCATCGGTATCAATACACTATGATTGCCAATCGGCAATAACTATAGCTAAAAATAAGAATTACAATGGAAAGAATAAACATATACAATTGAGACACAATTTGGTGAAGCAACTGCTAAAGAGTGGAACGACTTCCATTGATTATGTGAAGTCAGAACGAAATCTAGTAGATCCTCTGACAAAACCCTTGGGAAGACAAATGATATAAGAAACATATCGAGGAATGAGACTTAAGCCACTTGCAAACAAACAAGTGATGGTAACCCAACCTTTGTGATTGGAGATCCCATGAATAAGGTTCATATGGGTAAAAATAAGTCACTTGTTAGTTCTTATAACACTAAATTGATTTTAATCAATTATGTCCCTTTTTATGGTTTGTGTGTGTGTGTGTGTGAAAGTGCTAAAGACTACATTATTTAGAGGCTAAACTTTGTCATTAAAATTCTATATGATGAAAGAATTTTAGCTTAAACAAAGTTTTAATGATTTTCATATCCCTTATGGGTGGTGTATGATTTGCATCATACACTTGGTGAAATCACCTATACGAGTGTCCAGTGGGGCCGCTTGCATGAGATCTTGGCATGATTTTTAGAGCACTCATGAATATCGGGCACGTGCATGGCCTAGTAAGCGCAACACAACAATAACAGCAAGGATTGTGGGGGTGTATTATGATTGATAAACCTCTAACACACGTCAAGTGTCTTTGGTTCATATAGCTTGCTATACCAACTACATTGTGTGTTAAGTATCTCAATCTAAGACTGGTTCATATAGATTGCTATACCAGCTCTAATGCATTACATCCTATGAGATCCAGAATATGAGTTTCTTATCTTTTCTTTCAACTTCTTTTGCAATAAGTGGGGGATCGTTGTAACAATGTTATATTATTGGAAAAGAATATTTTTGCAACCTGATTGCAACGTTCCTTCTTTTTAGAACGTTGGTATTAATTGGCAAACGGGAAAAACAAAATTTATTAACCAACGTTCAAATTTTTAATTTTTGCAACGTTAATAATTTATGATTTTTAATTTCCTTTATTTATTTTATTATTTCCTAGCTCTTTGAATAGAGAGCTCTTCCTCCATTCCAAGACACGCCAAAAAATCAATCTTCTCCTGTTCTCTTCTCTTCTAAGTTTCATCCTTTATATCCTGTTGTATCTTGGGAGACTTACGCAATATACCGCGGATAATGTGATATCCCAATTATATAGCAAACATGATATAATATAAACGTCATCATTTTAATATAAGAGAACAGTTGGAGTAGACTAGCAGTTAAGTATCTAATACTACAGTCATCCCAAGACCACCATAATTTAAAACTTCTACGATCAAAGTATTTCAATATGACATAAACTGAAATATGGAAATCCTAAGAAGAACTAAGTTGTAGCATCGTCTCCCTCCAAGACTTGCTCTAGGGGCACCTCCTTAACATTTGCTCACATCCAAGTGGATGATCATTGCAAAGGAAAAACATTCACAAGCAACACACAACACAGAAGCAAGGGTGAGGTAGATAAACAAACAATATACATATAGCACAAATCAATCAACATCATCATGTTTAGTTATATATAAAGTAACCAGTTAAAGACATACAATTCTACCCATGCATCAATTACTCAACGCAACTCATCCGGATTTGTATAACTGTCGAACTATTGGTAGTCTTTGCACTTGCATAGTTCAGTTGGCCCTCCCTAACACTATGCAAGGTAAATCCTCATACCAGTCTATAGCTAAACTCTAAGACTATAGACGAGGACCTCCCTCTACTCTCACCACTCACACCGTTCTTCTCTATTTGAGCATGAACAGTGCTTATAGTGTAGGGATAGACTTACCATTTCAAAGCTCCATAATTTATACAAGACAACAACACGATCTCTACAACCACTTCCAATCATCTCACCCTGAGATTTCCAAATCATACTCAATTACATCATTCTAATTCACAGTCATATTTTTTCAAGCCACACAATTCAAATATATAAACATACATGACACTCTGTCAATCAAACAACATAACACCAAACCGAAAATTATCTCAAATAGACAATATTGTCATGTTATCTCGATCACACCACAAAACTCTACAATTTCTTGTAAAATAATACATTCCCATAGATAAAATTAATTTAATTAAGTACACAATATCATTATAAAATCTAAACCACCGTTTAATTAACACTAAATAAGTTTTCCAACATTAAAACTATTTACTTTATTTATTTTATACTTTTATAGTTTATTTAGTTTCTAAATAGATTCTCCAAAACAAACTTCTTATTATATTATCCTAATTTTCCTTAACTTTCTACAGTATACTATTTAATTATATTCCAAAAGATTTATATATAAAAACGGATATTGCACTTATCTAAAATTCTTATATTAAATATATTATACGTCATCTATTTAAAATATAACAACACCACTGTAACTCCATAAACTAATATCATAAAATAATATTATAAGAATATCAATCAAATAACAATTATGATAACTTTATATAATATATTATTATATAGCATACAAAATCACAAAACTAAACTAAAACCAAAAGAATTCCTACTAACACTCCAACCTTTTCCATATTCAATTTTATTTCTAATTTAAGCAACTTACTTTTTTCCTTCACATCTACTTTGTGTAAACCTTAAAGGCCCCACACCACTTTCACTCATTAAGACCCTGGACGGCGCCCCAACCCCAAAATCTCTTTCACCAATTTATTTCATGCACTTGATTATGTTAAACATGCGAAACCAACTCTCACCTCTGCACAGAACACATTACATTATAGAAAACATCAAACCCATTTTCCAATGACCCAAGTTTTCTTCCATCACCACAATTTCATTGAACTTAACATACAACTCTCCAGTCCTTTCTTCTAACGCCAAACCTACCCATGTTACGTGCTCCTAAGCCCATTTGCAAACGTCACAAGAACCAGATTCATGGCCATAAAACACCCAAAACAAGCACATACGTAACCAATATTTTTTTCGTAGAGAATTAAAACCATGAATATAATGAACAAGACAACAACCATTATCATAAGTGCTTAACATCCCTATCATATGGCTCACGAAACATTCTTCAGATACCCCAATGAAAACTAAACAAGACCAAAAGAAAGCCTAACCGAACTCCACAAGTAACAAAGATGCATTCATCACAACACACATGCAATCAATCGGAGATACATTAAACCATCCAACCAAACAAGCAGAGTTATCTTCCCTTACCTGGAAAACTCCACAGTACAGCTCACTGTAACGCTCTAACAGCTCCTCACATAGCGAAGAACACCAAAGACCCTACAGATCACCATTTTGGCGATAAAGAACAGTCCCCTTAAAACCAGTTTGAGCTAGAAGATGGAAAAAGACACTAAAAGATCACATGTACAATATAATTGTTGCATGCTCAAAACCCTAAGAGCATGAAGAAAGGGGGAAACAACTTACCAGTTGAAGAACAACAATTTAATCGATTTAAGTCGGAGCTCTCGACTCCGGGAACGCGTGAGCGCCAGCTAAACGAAAATGCAACGGTTCAATCTAAAGATTTGGTAGAGAGAAAGCAGAGGAGTAAGGGTTGGAGTTCTAGAGAGAAAATTGTTCTTGAGAGAATGAGTTTAACTTTTTAAATAGTCTAGCAAAAACATTAAAACTGATTTCTTTTTAATAATTGGCCCCTCTCTTTTATCTTAATACTATATATATATATATATATATATATATATATATATATATATATATATATATATATTTATATAATTTAGGTTCTTACATATAAATTTTTAAAAACAGTGAATCTACACGTCTTACCTTAGTCCACACAGGTTGACAACTCAGCCTTAGAGGGAAGCCTGACAGCTCCGTCCACACAACCTGGTAGCTCGACACTCCACAGCTTGACATGCTCGACTTTGTGGTTTCTTCTTCTGTTTTCTTTTGTCAAGTTTCTTAGTTCTATGTTTAATGCTCCATTCTTTTTCCTTTATCTTCCTCTTTTTCTCTTTGCTTTTTTCTTTCTCATTGTCATTACTTCTGCTATCAGTTTTTTAAATATTCTTGTGAATTACATCTATATATTACTATGATTGTGTTAATTTTATGTCCTTCTTCTTGCATCTCCATCATACCAAGTGAGCTCAAAAGAAATTATGCAGTTAACCTCCAACTCATTCAATTCATAGATCTTTTATCAATAAAGCCATTATGGATGGCATGCTTGTGGCGATCATTGATAGGGTTATGTTGAAAATTGAAAAGGGACAGCATCCCACACGCAATATAAAGCAAACAAAATACATTCGAAAATTTGTTTTATGGATTATAAAATCTATAGTATATATCATATTTTAGGTTATATTCTAAATTTATATTATAAATTATATAATCTAAAATATAAATTTATATTTTGAATTTTAGATTATGTAATACAATTCAAAACTATAATTACAGTATAAGTACATTTAGAATTTTAAAAGATATGAAAGCCTAAGAAAAAAACATGGAATGTAGAAAGAAATTTCCCAGCAGATGTTGGGAGAAAATGGAAAAGAAGGCGTGCACCTAATGAATAAGAAGAAGGAGTGCGGATTGGACCATTCCCGTTTTCCTTGGTGCACTCCCGATTTTTAATTTTGTACTCCCCTTTCTTCATTTTACCTTTTTAAGCTTTTTCTTGCTGCTCCATGGGTTTATTCATGCATCCCGACTCTTTTTAACTACACCCTACATCCACCCATACACTCATATTTTATTTTATTTTTCACTTGGTCTTCTCCTTTATTCTTACAACATTTATTTTACTTTTTATACCTCCACCTCATTTACTCTTTGGTATATTTTTTTATACCTACACCATTATTTTTTAAAATAATAAAAGTTATTAAAAAAATTTGAAATATTAAAAAAAAAGAAGCATTTTTGGTGTTTGTACCACATCACCTATTATTTTTTTCAAATAATTCAAAATTAAAAAAATATATAAAAAAGTGTTCAAAATTAAAAATCACATCAACACTCAAACAAATAGGCTTCCTAAAACCTACGTTATCTCTGGTTTTCATTGTGAATGAAAATATGTATGAAAAAAATTAATCATTGTTGGGTTTACAGAAAATAAAGGAGAAAAATATTTTTTACTTGTCGGAAAAATATGGATGTTAGAAATAAGTTAGTATGGAGACTTTGATCTATTTGTATGAAAATTAATGTTCTTGTGTGCACTTATTTATTTAGACATAATTATTATGTTATTTTTTTTTATTATATTTATATTTTTGTCTAGGGATAAAAGGATTTTTTATATTTTATTAATTAAGTGTAGAAATTAAAATAGGGAATATAATCTTGAGATTTAAAAGAGAAAAAAGATATCATGACTAGATAATAATAATATATATTATTGATAGACTTATAGATATAGAGAGAGTGAGGACATTTGTGTTTTAAAAACTCTAAATCAAAGAGAGAAACAAAGGAGAGAGAGACGTTTGGAGAGAAGAGAAATAACAACAAAAACTCTTAGGGCAAAGGGAAGATTGGTGGTGATTTGAGATTGTAGATAAAGCCCTAATATTGGCCTAAGTATGAGGAAGTTTACCTTTATTTGTTTATGGTTGTATGTTATATGTTGATTATCTTGATTGGTAATCATTGTTTTAATACACGTGTATATGATTATGATTATTTGTGGTTATTGTTGGGTAAGAATTTGTATATGAATGAGCATAAGGTTTATGTAATATTTATGATGATTTTTTCCTATGAATGTATTATGTATGTGATAACAATTCAAAAACCGTTATTTTCATACTTAGTTTTGATACAAAACACACCCTTTATGACTTAGAAACTAGCTTGAAATCATGCATTTTGCTTTAGTTAGGTTATAAGAGAGTCAAAGGTGGTTTTATGGGTATTATGCTTGGTTTTTCTTGTTTTGACAGGATTTAACGTGAATTGGGTGAAGGAAATTGAAGTAGGAAGGAGTTGGACTCAAGAAAAGATGGAAAAGGGCACAAATGAAGAATCGCAGCCACCGCTGATCGCTAGGCCACTATTGAGCGCTAGCTTCGCTGAAGAGACTCTGTCATACGCTCAAGTGCTAATGCTGAGGGAAAAAGATAGAACCGCGCCCACTGCTGAGCGCTGGCCTCTTTAGTAGAAGCACTGCTAAACGCTTGGGCATGAACACTGAGCGTCCATCTTGAGTGTCGCACCTACCGCTGAGCGGTGAACCCAGCGCTGAGCGCTGTAATTTGGGCCTGTGCCTGTTTTTTGTAATTTTTCACAGTTTATAAATAGATTAGTGCGACCCTTAGAGGTCATCTTTTGGCAGAAAAGACGTAGAAACACCTCTCTCACCCCTTGAAGACAGATTTTGGATGTAAAAACTCCGATCTACACATATCTTAAAATAAGAATTCCTTTGAGATATTTCGATTGAAATAGGGATTCTAAATAGTGGTCTAAAACAATTTCAAAAAAGAAAATACTTATAGCTATCAAAATCACAAAATCATATACATTACTATTTACTCTAACACTATTCACTTATAATACTTTTTGTTTATTGTTCATATTCATTATATATAAAATGTTAAAAACTGAGTTATTGAATTTCTACTTTTCAAAGTCTTGTAGAGTTATAAAAATAAATCAGTATTAGTTTAAAAAAACAAATGAGTTGATTGATCATTTCAATCTTCTAATACAAACTTAATTATGCTAATTTTATTAATAATTAATCAGATTTTGATTTTTAGTGATTTTCTTGCGTTGTTTTTTCTAAAACGAAGACATAATTTTTAAAATATCCTCAGTTCTCTGGTCAATAATTTTGAAAAGAAAAAAAATTCTCAAATTAATAATTTTGTGGCTTTATTTTAAAAAAGAAATCATGTAAAGTTGTTTAACAACTATTTTCAATTCATTTAATTGTGATTGTCGATTGATTATTTTGTAAAATGCAACAAAAAGTGTATAACGTACCCTTAGCTTGATTTAACTCATCTCAAGAAAAACAAAAAGAATCTTTCAACTCACTCATGTTCACTTATTATCTTTTTTATTTAAATTAGTTTTTAAGAAAGAATTCTCTTTTTTAAAATATCTTTCAATTTTAAAAATTAATTATTATTTTAGAATTAAGAAATAAAATTGAGATATTATAAATATTTTATATTTTATTAGATTTTGTAATTAATAAATAAAATAAAAATAGCAAATTTCTTCATATAACATATATTTTTCATTTCATATATTTCATATTTCTCATATTTTCATAATCCTAAAAATTTTCAACATCCATAATATTCTTTATTTTAATTATTTGAAATATATATTTCATATTGCAATTATATAAATTTTAAAATTTCATAAGTCTACATCCCAATTAACCATCAAATTTCTCATAGCAAAGCGGACTCGTAATTAAACAAATATATATTACAGTAGATTTTAAACAAAATTAATAAAATAAAATAAAAATCATATTAATAATATATATTTATATATTTTCTAAATCTTATAATCATAAATAGCTAAAACATTAACGAATTAGTTTCAAATTTAGAAACTAATTTAGTAATCAAATATATAAAAATCAATTTAACAATGAAACTAATCATATTAAAACCAAATTAGGTGTTAGAAAATTACTTCAAGACTTAAACATGTCCAACTTTTAATTTAAAATCAGTTAGGTTTGTTATTTCTGATTCATGCATTTTATTTAATGACTTAATTCTAGAAACAGTAGTAATTACTTTTTTAAATTTATAAATTGTAATGTTTTTTTATTTAATAAAGCAAATTTTAATTATTCTTCTTCAATATATTTTTTCCCTAATTTTTGTTTATTTTTGTTTCTTATTAAAAAAACTTTGGTTTGTTATAAACACCAACGTTAGGAACCAAATATATAGAAATCAATTTAGCATCGAAATATATAGATCATTTTAAATAGAAACTAATTTAATGATTATATATTGTATAAAAACAAATTTAAGAACCAAATATATAAAAATCAAAAGATGTTCACTGTATTTTTTTTTAAATAATGAAAATTTGTTTCTAAATATTTTCCACTTGTTTGTCTATAAAATCTTTTATATTTTATATTTATTTGTAAATTTGAATTGAATCTTTTTTATATTTTTAGGATTTGTCTTGAATCTATTCTGGATAGATAGTGGACCTCGTATAATTACATCTAAAGAAAATATTCTGATAAATTTATCGTTATAATTTTATTTAATTATTATTAATTATTTTAAGCATGAAGAGAATAATATACACAGGTGTATATATATATATATATATATATATATATATATATATATATATATATATATATATATATATATATATATATATATATATATATATATATATA
>NW_014542216.1:226656-241796 GCF_000741045.1 Vigna radiata var. radiata
TATATATATATATATATATATATATATATATATATATATATATATATATATATATATATATATATAAATATATATTACGAAAAGATTTATTTTTAAATAATTGTTTGTTGAAGTTATGAAATGTTATATCTCAATTTAAATTTAATATATAGTTTATATATTTAAATTAGATCATTCATAAAATTTTAACTACGAAAAATAAATATTTATTTTATATATAAAAAGCATAATTAGGTAATTTTTGTCTATCAAATGTAATTTGAACATTTTTAGAAATTATAAAACTTATATTTATAACAAATTAGGATTAATTACATTTTTATTGTATTTAAAATGAACATTACTTACTTTTTTTAATATTTTTGTATGATAGTAAGTGAAATCTTAAAAAAAAAATGCATATTAGAAAATTTAAGTTTATGGAAAATTTAAATTTATTAATAATTTTGTTTAAATTTTAATTTATTAGTTTGTATATAGTATTATTTAGTTTGATTTTGATAAAGATAGAATAAAAATAAGTGGTTATGATTTTTCATTTATTCAGAAATAATATTATTTTATTTTATTAATATAAGATAAAGATAAATTAAAAAGATTTTATTTTAAATTGGTTGATATTTTATTTTCAATTTTTATTATTTGTACTTAATTTAAGGTTTTATTTGTAAGTATTTAAAGGTTATCAAGTTTGAATGAAAATAAGCACAGGATTCCAATCATTTATAGTAACAGTTTAGGTATTTTGAAACATGGCTGATTTGATAAGTAGTCTTCCAGACGAAATCATTTGTTATATTCTTTCTTTTCTTTCATCCCAACAAGTTGTTGCAACAAGTGTTCTCTCCAAGCGCTGGAATATTCTGTGGCGTTCTGTTCCCTCTTTGGATTTCAACACCATTGACGAAGATTTTTGGCTTCACAATGGCCAAAAGACTGTCAAGAAGTTTTATTTTTCGGTGGGCTCTTTCTTGGTTCGTCGTGGAGATCAACCCCTCCATAGATTTCGCCTCAGATGCTACCCTTCCATGGATATTACTGAAAGTATCAAGACACGGATTCAGACTACATTGAGTGGAAGTTGTAGTGTTCAAATCCTCGACCTCTATATTCATCCTAAGGACTTTTTCCTTCCATCTATGGTGTTTAGCTTTAAAACTCTTGTAACTCTCAAGTTGAAATTCATAATAGTGGAAGATATGTCCTTTGTTGATTTGCCTTTGCTTAAGATCTTACATCTAAAATATGTTTATTCTCTAGTAGAAATTGATCTTTCACAGATTATTTCTGGGTGTCCAAATCTTGAGAAATTAAAAGTCAGTGATTTGGCTTGTGAAGCTAAAGGAAAGATTATCAGATTGTCCAAGTTAGTTAGAGCCAGCATCGATAAACTCTTCCTTCCATTGGAAATATTTAAGGAAGTTGAAGTTTTGAAATTGAATTGGGTAATGTCGTGAGATTTATTACTTTCCATTTCCAAAGGGGAAAAGGTTTTTTTTTTTCTTTTATATGTTTTGATATAATTTCGTTTTTCTTGCAGATATTTCAACCAAACATATACCTAAATTTTGATTTTAACAATTTAGTTCAACTTCAATTGACTGTGGCCCTGGATTGGCTTCTGGTCTTGAAAATGCTCAATCATTGTTCCAAGCTTCAAAGTCTTGTCATTTGCATTGATAAGGTTTAATGATTAAGTTTTTCAAGTGAGGATTTTCTTGTTATATTTTCTTCCAGCATTAGTATTAATCCAATTATGTTCCTGTTATCAGACCGATGTCCCGGGTTATGAAGAAGATGTTTGGCCATATCCACAAATTGTTCCTGCATGCATTTCATCACACCTTAAAACCTTCAGTCTTAAACTTTACAGTGGTTCTAAAAATGAGTTTCACTTTGCAAGATATATATTGGAGAATGCAAAATATCTACAGACCATGAAAATACGCTTTGATGGAACGATACGCACTGATGGGCAAAAAAATTATATGAAAAGAGAATTATATTCCTGCAAGAGATCAGATACTTGTACCTTTTCATTTGAATAATTAAGGATTGTGTTTTTTTATTTGTCTTCTTGGTAACTCCAAGTATTTAAACATGTGTGCATTGTTTATGAAAATTTGTTGCTATTTTTGGAATTCAAATTTTAATGCATACCTATTAAATTAAATTTGTAATTTCATAACTAACATCATTTATGATTTTTATTATTGAACAAAATCGATGGAGTAAAAAAGAAACGAAAAAGAATACTTATTTTTAGATAAATATTTAGTATCTATGATTTTTATTATTGTACTTCATATCATTCATGACATTAACATTTGAATAACGAGTCCAAAAAGTGTAAATTTTTGTAGTTTTTCAATAAAAAAGAAAATAAAAAGTAAGTAAGGATAGTGTCAAATGAACCTAAAAAATTTAGTAGATGTTCTTAATAGGATATTAAATTTGTATGAAGGTTGTTAGATACTTGAAGAAGATTATTGAGATCTTTTATAATTATTATTTTAGGGTTAGAGAGTTATATATAGATGCTGGTGTACTATTTCAAAATGAATTAATTTGAATAAAAAACTTATATATTAGTTCTTTCAAGTTCAAAGCTCCTGAATCCTATTTCCACATTTCTCCTTTATCGTCTTTGTTATTATTCTATTTTTAGAGTTGTTTGAAATTTATCCAATATTTATGGCAACATCTAATTTCGTCTGGAGAAAAAAATAATCAAAATTAAAGAATAAGAGAATAATAATGAATGTTGGGCAAAGAAAAAAATGAAAAGGAAAATAATAAAATAATCTTCCTTAATACAGGAGACGTCACTTTACAATGTTTTTGAAATATTAGTTTAATATGATAATAATATGATTTATATTGTCTGACAATAAATACAATCAATGTCTTGAATATTATTTGATTTGATTTTTCTTGCATTCAAGACCATTTCTTTCCCTATTTTGTCCATTGTCAATTAATTCTCAATTAAGACAAGATTGTCATAACATTACAATATGTGCCTATAAATACACACTAGGATGTTGTTGACAACAACCACCAAGGAAGCACTAAGGGAATTCCAGAAACTAAAAAGGTATGTCATCTCTACACTCTTATTCTTCTCCTCTTATTATACTTTAAGTTTTCTTCCAAAGATTTTTTTCTTTTTAACAATGTTTTCTTAAAATCATGAATTTTTAAATATAAGTGCGCGTTAGCCTACAGTTTCTTTCCTTCTTTTTCCACCATTGTTTTTAACACAAAAAATACACAAAATATTTAAAACCAAAAGGTTAATTTTTGTTAAATTAAATCTTTTTATCAAAATTACGTGATCCCTTATTTCCGGGCTTTTTAAAAATATAAATTAATCCATTTTTTTTAAACAAACTCACAAACCCTTTTCTAAATAAAGAACTACGTGATCCCTGATTGTCCATTAATGGATGTACGTAGGACCAAGGTCAATCCTTGTCGGGTTCATAAAACAAAAAAATATTTTTTGTTTCCTAATAATTTTATTTTAGTTTAATTTCATTTTTATTTTTATTTTGGGAAAATTATTTATTTTGGAAAACCACGTTAATTTTATACATTTAATTAAAGGTACTGCCTCTGGGCAGGCGCAATAGGGTGTTAATACCTTCCTTACGCGCAACCGATTCCCGAACTTAAAAATCTGTTTTTCATAGACCATGCTTTTATTTTAGGGTTTTTCCATAATTTTTCCATAATAAATTATGGTGGCGACTCCCAAAATATTTTCCAAAACCCGTTTGTTTTTCGATTCGCCGTCCCGTCGCGATCCCGGTTGCGACAATTGGCGACTCCACTAGGGAGGCTAGAGAATCAGGCCTTGATAATTAAATGTNCAAAATTGATGTGGTTTTTCTTATTTTATTTTATTTTGCTTTATTTTATTTTATTCCTTTTTTATTTTATTTTATTTTCCCTTTTGTTTATATGTGATTGTCTTTATTTATTTTGGTATTTTTTTCTTTTTATTATTATTATTATTGTACATATCATGAGTGAGGCCCTATACCTGGGTCTGAGTGCAACATAGAATTAGAGGGGTTGTGTAGCGGTGTCACGTCTGGACTGTCTCCAGTTTGGCTATTGTGAAAACCCCAGCCAGTGGCTGTTTTCTTTACATGCAATTTCACACCTAGTTGCGTCCAACTGTTGTGGAAAAGCTGTGAAAAGGACCATAGCTCTGGTGGCCTTGATCTTAGGTTTAGGAAGCCTAGGTTTAGGAAGCCTTCCCTGTGAGATTGCATATACATTGCTTAGACTTTAGGACATTGGACCTATCTTAAAAGCATAAAACATGTTGGCTTTTAATCATTATTTGGCATATATGTTTTCATGCATCATATGCATTAGCAACATTTTTATCATTTTCCCTAATTTTCTTTATACATAACAATAAATGTGTCACGTTTTTTTATATAAAAAAAACAAAAACAAAAATGTCATGCTTTAATGAATAAATAAATAAGGCAAAATAAACATGTTTTTTTGTCAATTGAATTAATAAAACTTTTTTCTTTTTTCTTGAAACATTTATTACTCGAAATTGTGAAAATAGTTTTCTTCTTCATCATTTTCCATCATCCTTTTTATCCACAAAAAAAAAATCAATTTTCAAGGGGCATAATCTTAAAGTGATCGCAAGTATCTTTTTAGCAAAAAAAAAACAAAAAAAAAAAATCAAGGGCAACTTATGTAAGAGGTTCTTGAACAAGTCAAGTTGACATCATGTCATAATTTTTTTTTCTTCAAAACACAAGGAAAAAATGAAAGTGACAAACTTAATTTTTGAAGATTTTCATTTTTTGTGACAAGCATTTTTTTTAGCCCATTTAATAGTTTTCTTCAAATTCAATTTCTTGAAAAAAAAAACAAATGAATGCGATAATAGGAAGATATAAAAAAAATATCTCTCAAATGGTTTTTTTTTCATTTTCATTTCGCGAAAAAAAAAAACATAGAAAGGGAAATCATTACATTTTGAGTAAATTATTATCTTTCGTTTTATAGTATTTTTTTGTTGAGATATGTATGTGTGCATTGCTTGAAAACACTCATCCTCCAGCCTTCTCCCAAAAGAAAAAAGTTTGGCTCTTTGACGATGAATTCAAAGATTTGAAAGACTACAATCTATATTGTGAAGTAACTCATGGACCAGTTCCACCAAGTTTTAGGGATAGGAAGTATGATGTTACCTCTTTAAGATTTGACAACCAACTCAACCCTAAGGTTTTACAGCTTGCAGAAGCAAACGTAAACTTTCTCAAAGTGAATGAGATATTTACAATGGATGGCAGGGAAATGCATGTTAGCATTGTTTAAAGCTTCCAGAATGAGTCTTTAACATTGAGTGACCTCGTGTTTGAAGACAAGATGAATGAATAATAGACATTATAATATTTTTTAGAAGTTTTCATAGTTGGCCATGCGAAAAGAGCAACAAGATCTTCGTATGAGGATGAAATTTGTTCAAGGACAAAATTAGCAGAATTTGTGTCTGCATAGATAATATGCTGAATATATTGCAAATTTGAAGTAACTGGAAAGAACCTACAGACAACAACGAACGGGTTTGGCTATTTGGATTTTGAACTTGGCTGAAAATTAATTTCGATTAAGTTACTCGTGCACCTCCCCAACAAGTATTATGAGGTTTGTGAGCTTCTTCATCAAATATTATGAGGTTCGTGCACCTCTGCATCAAATTTTATGAGATGATTATGATTGACCCAGAACCCTCTCTAGAGTTAATGAGATTTGTGAAGCAAGATTCTAAAGAAATAAAACCTCATCAGGAAAAGGTTGAAATCTTTAATATAGGAGGGCGAGAGAGAAGAGGTAAAAGTCAGCACCAGCACGAAAGAAAAGTTCAACATAAGTTACCACTCAAGCCAGAATGTCTTTGCATCAAAGATGAAGTTGGAAAGCAGTTCGATGCGAGATTCTTAGCTGGGGCAGAATACCCAAATGGGTAGCAAGTATCTACCAAAGAAGGACAATGATGAACAAATGCATGTTGACAATCATACTTCACATCGTTGTCCAAAGATGCATGGGGCAGTCAAAGCTACTAATAAAAAATATATGTCAAGAGGATTGTACCTTCATTTTACATGGTTGCTGCACAACGACACATACGTCGACTGAGGCAACACCTTTTTCTTTGGTATATGGAATGAAAGCAGTACTACCCTTAGAGGTAGAAATCCCATCCCTACGAGTATTAATGGAAACCTAGTCAGAAGAAGCATATTGAGTTCAAACCCGATTCGATCAACCTAATCTCANTGAGGAAGAAGATTGACCACGACATGCCACAAACATTTATACCAGCAAAGAATGAAGAGGGCATTCAGCAAGAAGATACGCTCTAAAGAATCCCGAGAAGAAGAATTGGTCCTAAGAAAGATTTTGCCAATACAAAAAGGTCACAGGGGCAAGTAAACTCCAAAAAATCTTAGGCATAATGATTTGTGGTAAAGAAGGCATTTGGTGGTGGGGCACTTACTCTCACAAGAACGAATGGAGAGAAGTTACCTTTGCTAGTTAATTCTGACACAGTCAAAAAAATCTTAGGCATAATGATTCCATGATAAGGAATGCTCTTAAATTGGAATTGATAATATTGTATTATGAATCTTTTCCATCTCTTTCATAAGGTCGCTTTTAACTTTCAAAATGCCTCCCAAAAATAATGAGCATCACAGGCAGATTCACTAGGCGCGAGTTTGTTCTTAAAGGATCTCGTGGAATCAATTAAATTGAAACCTGAAATATGATAAAATATTTGGGTCTCACATGAATTTTCATTCATACATTCATGCTTTGTGCATGCATCATCATAAGAAAAGCATGGCACACCATGCATCGCAACCATTCAACAGGAATTCGTGATCGATTAAACAAAAGTACATCAGTAACAAAATTCAGAATTTTCAAATATGGGGTGAATAAGGTCTCACGCGAATTCCCGACCAAACATCAGTGTATCAACAACATTCAAAGGAGAAAGTTCCGAGCTATAAGAAGATCAATTCAAAATATATATATATATATATATATATATATATATATATATATATTACTGCAACGCCAGGATATCTTAACATCTCCAAATTTACCAGGTTCACCAAGTTTACGAGGTTTTTGCGCCTCTCCAGGTTTACTAGGGTTTGCCCCTCTCCAGGTTTACTAGGGTTTGCCCCTCTCCAGGTTTATGAGGTTTTTTGCGCCTCTCCAGGTTCACTAGGTTTACGAGGTTTTGCGCCTCTCCAGGTTTACGAGGTTTTTGCGCCTCTCTAGGTTTACGAGGTTTTTTGCGCCTCTCTAGGTTCTCCAGGTTTACAAGGATTTTGCGTCTTTCCAGGTTCACCAGGGTTACGAGGTTTTGCGCCTCTCCAAGTTTACAAGGCTTTTGCGCCTCTCCAGGTTCCCCAGGTTTATGAGGCTTTTGCGCCTCTCCAGGTTCACTAGGTTTACGAGGTTTTGCGCCTCTCCGAGTTTACAAGGCTTTTGCGCCTCTCCAGGTTCACCAGGTTTACGAGGTTTTGCGCCTCTCCAAATTTACAAGGCTTTTGCGCCTCTCCAGGTTCACCAGGTTTACGAGGTTTTGCGCCTCTCCAAGTTTACAAGGTTTTTGTGCCTCTCTAGGTTTACGAGGTCTTTACACCTCTCCAGGTTTACAAGGTTCTTGCGCCTCTAAAAACAAAAAGGCCAGTTATCATCCTGGCACCAAAGTCCAGTTATCATCCTGGCACAAAAGCCCAGTTATCATCCTGGCACCAAAGCCCAGTTATCATCCTGGCACCAAAGCCCAGTTATCACCCTGGCACCAAAGCCCAGTTATCATCTTGGCACCAAAGAATAAACAAAGCCCAGTTTTCATCCTGGCACCAAAGAAAAAAATATTCACGAGGTTCATACACCTTTCCAGCGAATTTCACAAGGGTATGGCACACCCTCCACAGCTGTCACGGCTCTTCAGCAAAATCCACAAGGTTGCTACACTCTCTACCAGGTACGCTTCAAGGTAATCTTTTTTCATCTCTTTGGACCCGAAAGAAATTAATGTCTTTATCTTTATTTAACTTTTACTATGATAATACAAAAAACTTCAAAGTTCATGTTATCTAGCAAAATCTAAATAAAGAGGGCAACTGTCAACACCCAATTTCGTCCGGAAAAATAAATAATCAAAATTAAAGAATAAGAGAATAATAATGAATGTTGGGCAAAGAAAAAAATGAAAAGAAAAATAATAAAATAATCTTCCTTAATACAGGACACGTCACTTTAGAATGTTTTTGAAATATTAGTTTAATATGGTAATAATTTGAATTATATTGTCTCACAATAATTACAATCAATGTCTTGAATATTATTTGATTTGATTTTTCTTGCAATCAAGACCATTTCTTTCCCTATTTTGTCCATTGTCAATTAATTCTCAATTAAGACAAGATTGTCATAATATTACAATATGTGTCTATAAATACACATTTTGTGAAAGGAAAAAGGGGACGAAAAAAAATAGAGAAAAAGACGTAGAGATAATAGAGATTGAAAGAGAGAGTATAGAGAAAAATAGGTTCTCACACCTAAGGATTATGTTGACAACAACCACCAAGGAAGCACTAAGGGAATTCCAGAAACTAAAAAGGTATGTCATCTCTACACTCTTATTCTTCTTCTCCTGTTATTATACTTTAAAGTTTTCTTCCAAAGATTTTTTCTTTTTAACAATGTTTTCTTAAAATCATGAATTTTTAAATATAAGTATGTGTTAGCCTACAGTTTCTTTTCTTCTTTTTCCACCATTTTTTTTAACACAAAAAATACACAAAATATTTAAAACCAAAAGGTTAATTTTTGTTAAATTAAATCTTTTTATCAAAATTACGTTATCCCTTATTTCCGGGCTTTTCAAAAATATAAATTAATCCATTTTTTTTAAACAAACTCACAAACCCTTTTCTAGATAAAGAACTACGTGATCCCTGATTGTCCATTAATGGATGTACGTAGGACCAAGGTCAATCCTTGTCGGGTTCATAAAACAAAAAAATATTTTTTGTTTCTTAATAATTTTATTTTAGTTTAATTTCATTTTTATTTTTTTTGGAGAAAGTTATTTATTTTGGAAAACCACGTTAATTTTATACATTTAATTAAAGTTACTACCTCTGGGCAGGCGCAATATGCTAATACCTTCCTTCCGAACTTAAAAATCTGTTTTTCGTAGACCATGCTTTTATTTTAGGGTTTTTCCATAGTTTTTTCATAATAAATTATGGTGGCGACTCCCAAAATATTTTCCAAAACCCGTTTGTTTTTTGTTCGTCGTCCCGTCGCGATCCCGGTTGCGACATTTATAGATAAGTATTAGTGAAAAATTTACCTACAGATAAATATTTGTATAAATTACTCAACAATAATCTGAATATAATTTACCTACTCATTGATTACTTACAAATTTTGTGTTGTTGGTACTTACCAAAGTATAAATGCATTTTATTTTTCTAATCGGTGATGTTAGTGTTGTGGGTTATTTGTTGTCAAAGAAGTAGAATTATGTTTAGGAATATAATGGTAAATGCTACCAAGATTTTTATTATACCTCAACTAAAAAGCGAAATTCATATTTTACAAAGATTTTTAATTCATATTTGTATTGTTCATAAAAACAACTAAAAATGATAAATTTGCTGTGTTTGGTGTACAATCCTCTATAGGAGACATAAAGAGGAGTGATATGTTATTTGGGGATGAAAATAATGGAAAACTATAGTGTAAGGAAGCTTTTTTATATAACTTAAAGAAAAATTTTCTTATATAAGAATTTTAGAATGCTGATTCATATTAGTGGAAGATAATTTCTTTATTGATTCGCTCTTGCTAAAGATCTTGCATTTAAATGGTATAATTCACACAGTAGATATTGATCGTTTGGTGTCCTAATTTTTAGATTCATTCGTATTAATATAATTTTATGATCTTAGGGTATGAAGACCCTAAAGAAGCAGTTTGGTCATACCCAGAATTCCCTACATGTATTTTATCACACCTTAAAACCTGTATTTTATTAAATTTTTTAATGAATTTCGATTTGCAAGATATATTGTGCCATGAAATACAAAATGAATCCTTGCAGTGTTGCCGATAATTTTCAGAGAGGAACTAAATATGATTCAAGATTTAATCTTATTCTCAGAGAAGAAGATATTGTATACTTGTATACTTTCATTTTGTAAATTTTCATTTGAATAGTTAAGATGTAGCTGTTGGTTTCTTTATTTTTATATTTCCTTTAGAAATATAATTGTATGACATTTTTATCAAAAGTAATCTACTTTCACCTAATTAATGTCTTTTATATGTTATTCCTCAAGAGTCCAGATATTTTTAAATTTTTCATTTGAATATATAATGTGTAGCTGATGGTTTCTTTATCTTTCAAGAGTTCAGATAATAATAAGACATTTTCATCAAATTAATATTCACTTCACCTAATTAAATTTGTTATATATTATTCTTTCTGTGTATCACACCTTATTATAATTTATATATTATAATTCTACAAATTAAAATAAAAGTGTAGAGCATACTGGAATGCAATTAAATCTAATGCATTATAAAGAGTACAAATATTCCCTTCCATACTGTATTATAATATTGAATCAAACTCCATTATAATTATTGCTATTTTTCCATGATATCTGGTGTTAATTTCTTGCATTAATTTTCTCTATTGTGAAATTTTGAAACTTAAAATGCTTTTATAATAGGATTCTTTTACTTTTCTATATTGTGAAATCTTAAAAATGATGAACATTTGTAACTAATAAATATGGGTTATACAAAACGGATGAGGAACAATAACAAATTTAATACCTATATAAAAGGTATTGGTTTAATTTAATTTATTCAGTAAAAACTATACATATTTTGCAGTAAATCATCTGTCATTAACTTAAAAATTGATCAAAATCATTGCATTAATCCAATTTCAACCAATTTTGGACAGTTATAAGTGTTTGGAAAATTAAAAAAGTTTAATTTATTTATAATATTTTACTCGTGACGTCTGACCTTCATATAACTTAATATTATGCATTAATTGATATTTGTATTTTTTTAATGCATTAATTATATATTATCTTGTATTTATATATACTTGTTATGTTTTTTTTTATGTTGCATCTAAACTTGTTATTGTTAATAAATATGCTTTCTTTTCTAATTGGTAACTTATCATAATTATTATGATTATTTTACCTTGGATCAAAACCAGTTCAGTAAAAAGAAGAAGCTGAAAGAGTATTTATTTTCATTGAATAATGATCAATAGCAATGTTTATGATTAAAACGATTCAAGCCAATTATTTAATATAGACCATAAATAGAGAGAGAGATAAATTTGGTCAACTCGAAAAAAATTCAAACATTCACCAAATGGAAGCTTCTGCAACTATAAAACTGTTACCTGGTTCTGTGTTTGAATTACATCTTGCATCCACCTTAACACAGCTACAAAATGGGTGAGGGAAGACACAATTTTGCAGTAATAATGGTGGTTGTTCTTTGTATGTCGGTGGTTTCAACATGGATGGTTTATAGAAAATTGTTTTATGTTGGGAAATAATGTGGTTGTTCTTTGTACCTTTTGACTTGTTTAAATTGAGATAAGTAGTAGTGGAAAAACTACACACAGAAACTTTAGTATTAATGTTTTTATGTTTGAAGTTCTTTGTACCGTCTCTTTATTACTTGATACGATCTTGTACACTTGTCAGGGTGTTAACAGAACCGAGGCCATAAACCCCTTTTATAAAGTTTGTAGTTCAAACGTCAAAGTGCAGAGGGAATGTTAGGGTTTGGAGTGGGGTCTACGGCCTCAGTTCTGAAAACAACTAAGGCGAAAATCCTTGTACAAAGATTTTCTTTAGACTATAGATGGGAATGTCAGTTGGAGTAGAGGGTGTACGACCTCGGTTTTGAAAACTACTGAGGTCAAAAACTCTACACAAAGATTTTTCCAGAAGGAAAAAGTTTTTCTTGTCTAATATGCAAATCCTATGACAGTGGTTGCCTCTACAACTAAGGCGATATAGACCTTCTATTGTTTCGGTTAAAAGAAAACCAAGACATATACTATCGCAAAAAATTCAAAAGTACCACCACACCATATTATATTTCAATTTTTGGTAAATCGAAGCATAATGAATGTGTTAGTTTTCCCAATTTTTACTATTGCTTCTATCTCCACATTTTCACTATTCAATAAACCATTGCTTTCACACCATAAAAATACTAACAATTTGGGATCTTGTTTAATTGGTCAAATTCTTCCATAATTTCTTATTTCCCTCTTAATTTTTGTATGCCAATATGTAGATGAACAAGCTACTCATGATAAATAAATCAGTCAAAGGTTATATATTATTGGCTGATATTTTAATAATGCTAGTAGTCCGTTTTATTGATATTTTACTATATAGTTTCGTTTACTTACCAAAATTACATTTATTTTATATTGTACTAATTACGGTATACCTTACAATATTTAAAATCTGTTGTATTCAATCTCTTTCTGTTATATTATATTCAAATTCTTTTTATAATATCTATGACAACAGATCCATAAAATTAATCCGTAAACGAGATATAACTAGCAATATCATTTGTTAAATTAATATATTAATGAAGTGCAATTTGAACATTATTGGATTAGTGTTCATACGATGGTATTGACTTTAAAAAACTGGTTTTAGCTTGAGGAATTTTTATATAAAAGCAAGACTCATTGTATCAGATGGATCAGAAAGTTTTCTGGTTATGGAACACCTGGACTTTGCTTTTAAGGAGATTTAACTGCTGAACATTAATCCAATTCACCAGGTTCCTTCTCCTTTCTTCTATCTAGTTTTTATCTTTTCTATGAATTTTGGAAGTTTCAATCCCTATTGCATGATTGAGAAATGATTATTAGAGAAAATCTTTTATCACCTTTTAACAAACACACTTAAGTTAAAATTTAAGTTTAATCTACCCGTATTTTGCTAGTCGTGTATCAAGTTGGTCTTTGCTTTCAAAAATTTTATGTCATATATTTTAAAAGTGTCCTAATTAGTCTTTTTCATGAAACAATTTCTCTTCAAATATAACAAAACTTATTATTTATATAACTATATACTGATATTTTAATGATTTTTTTAACATAATACATTATTGTTATTATTAAACCATGTTTTGTTAATCCACTTATAATTAAGTATAAATAAAAAAAAAATACAAAAAGTCAAAAAAACCAGAAAGTGATACGCGACATATGAGTTAACGTAATTAATACTATACTAAGATAAATAACTAATAAATTGCATTACATTTTCATAAATAAGACTCAATTAAGAGTAATTAAAATCTAATTAAATAATTGAAATTTTTAAACAAATACGAAAATTTTAAACCTTAATATAATTATGGTTTATAATTTATATTTATTACAATCCATTAAATTGAATTACAATATTAATTTTTACATTATTAGTTTATAATTAAAATCATAAAATTTATAATGATAATTGATTCCATCATTATTTAAAATATTTGTTAGTATTATAATTTAACTAACTAAAATAATTTCTATTTTATTTTAGTAGCTTTTGCTTTATCCAATTATTTATTGTGTTAGGACTTTTTTAAAAAATGAAGTAATTTATCCTGTAAATTACAAAATTGGGTTGATTGACATAAATTTACAAACTAAGGTTAAGTCGTCACGAATTCTTACAACTTCTTAATTGAACTCGTCATGAGTTCCGA
Source organism: Vigna radiata var. radiata (assembly GCF_000741045.1). NCBI lineage: Eukaryota > Viridiplantae > Streptophyta > Magnoliopsida > Fabales > Fabaceae > Vigna > Vigna radiata. Next base: position 240,514 of record NW_014542216.1, read on the forward strand.
CGATTTCTTTAGAAAATTTTGAAAAGGTAAAGTTATCATGAGTTATGATGACTTTTTTATAAATATGCTAAATGAAAATTCACTACAAAAAAAAGTGTAATTAACGATGAGTATAAGTCGTAAAAAATTTCTAAAATATATCAGTATTAAATGTTTTTCGATAGATTAACAACGGTCTCAGGTTCGTCGATAATACCCTTGTCGAAACAATTACCAATAGATATAGGTTATCGGTATTGACGACCTATATATCTATCGATATTTACCGGTGGGTATATCTGTTGGTGATCCATTATAATATGAAAAACGGATTCAACTATAGTGGGTAGCTTTTGGTTTCGACCACAATCACAGACAATGAAAATCATAGGATCCAAATACATCCAAACATCCATCAAGCAATGTCTTGGTCACAATGAAGTTCATATCATATATAACATAATATAATATAAATTAAACATATAAAGTGTTTTCAAATCCTATAGTATGTACATAAGCTAACTAAATAACTAATAATCATCATATTTATCATTATAGTTATTTCTTTCTTCTTCAAGTTGTTGTTATTGGGGAGGTGGTTGCACTGGGAAGCGTCGTTGCTAGGATGGTGTGGGGGTGGATTGAGGCGGTTGGACCATAGGCTAGGCATTTGGAGGCACGAGCGTCATGATCAAATTTAGTAAAGTCTTAAAGTGCTAATGGAGATCACCATAAACTAGGTCATGAGCTTGTAGTTATTGTCCCAACTCGTCATATCCCTAGTCAACATTGTTGGATGTAGATGATTTATGCTTCAATGTAACTCTTCCAATAGTGTAACAGGAAGCAAGTTGTCATGCCTAATCGTCCATTAATTCTTTTTCCACCGATAAAGTCCACCATTGTGTCCTGATGATGTCTTCGTCAAAGATTTTTTTATGATGCATCATCATAAGGCTTTGGTCCTTACATGGATATGACCTTTCAAAGTCTCGTGGAAAATTCTTCTTGTTCAAGAAAATGCAAAGTGCCAGTACAAAAAGGAAGTTTAAAAGGATAAAAATAATACAAATATCATGTTTGCAAAATAGTTTCTTTACATGTGTCCTGACATGTCATCAACAAAATAGTTTGATCCCTTACATGTGTCCTGACATGTCACACACACACACACACACACACACACACACAGTGAGACACACACACACCCACACACACACACCCACCCACTCACACACACCCACCCACACACACCCCCACACCCACAACCATACACACACACACACCCACACCAAAGGTTGATG